>NW_013667748.1:40038-41192 GCF_000517525.1 Limulus polyphemus
TAAATCCACTAGTCCATGATTGGCTATTTCGTGAGTTTCTGTTTTTCTGCAAACCAGCACTCCTATACTTAGTTCTGTAGGAGACTCGGCTATTTCGTGAGTTTCTGTTTTTCTGCAAACCAGCACTCCTATACTTAGTTCTGTAGGAGACTCGGCTATTTCGTGAGATTCTGTTTTTCTACAAACCAGCACTCCTATACTTAGTTCTGAAGGAGACTCGGCTATTTCGTGAGTTTCTGATTTCAGCTACCACACGTCAAGCATACTAGAGCAGTGCTTGGGAATAATCTTAATTTAATTTACTCAAAATTGAAAATACCAGTAAAGCATTCTACATGTAACGATGAACTGGCACTGGAGAAGTGCAGTGTTGTTCACTGTACTACAGCAGTGATTGATCACTTGCAACTGTTAATTAAAATAACAGCTGTATCTCATCTTCAAGTACTTCGCTATTTAATCATATATTAACATTAGTGCCATCTATTCACCGAGAAAACGAACTGTAAATACATGTATGGCGTATGTACAGGTATATTGTAATCATGTTGCAGTTAATAATATGAATAGCAGTCAAAAAATACATGAAAGACCCCATTGAGCTATGGATAGTTGAACTGGTCTCCCTAACATACGTTCATCTGTGAATTTAGAAATCATACACTATTACAGTTATTCAATGTGACAACATTTGGTCATCACTTCGAGAATTTCTTCGTCAGAAATATATGATGAGTTCTATATTGTTTACTATGATTGAACATCTGCATAATACGTGGAAGATATGCTCCTTTCGTTGTCATGCTCTGACTGCATCGATGGTCCAGCGGTAAGGACATGTTCTATGAACTTGTCTTATGAAGCTAACCATAGTTAACGTTTGTGACTGAGAAACTCTCAGCTAATTTTGAACCCTTCGAGGTATGAACAGTTGGAGGATTTACTGCAGTCATGGTCATGGGCTTGTGGAGGAATGATCATGGACTAGTGGATTTACTGCAGTCATGGCCATGGGCTTGTGGAGGAATAATCATGGACTAGTGGATTTACTGCAGTCATGGCCATGGGCTTGTGGAGGAATAATCATGGACTAGTGGATTTATAGCAGTCATGGCCATGGGCTTGTGGAGGAATAATCATGGACTAGTGGATTT
>NW_013667748.1:42005-44843 GCF_000517525.1 Limulus polyphemus
CAAACCAAGCCTTTATAGTAGTGATGTATGAAAAATCGAAATGGTGTATTTAAGTGTTTTACGCTTACAAAAAAAAAGAAACCTATCATTCTATAGATATTTGAAGAACTTGTAGCATTCCGCCACAATTTAATTTGTAATTTCTCATTTGTAACATAACAAGTTTGAAACCTGTCGGTTGAAAACTAAATCAAACTATTAAAAGTTAATATAAAAATGAACAGCACGTACTACACTACATGTACAAACTGGTTAACTATATTATTAGAACCCGCAATATTGTGGGATAAGTAATTTATTTGTTTATGTAAAAATAGAGTAAACATGTAATGTATCAAACTACTATCTGTGTTCTGCAAGTGCAGACATATCATGTCTGCAAAAAATCGCGAAAGTGAAGCACGTATCTCTTCATTTTCTGAAGAGCGTTTTTGCGGATGCCCATCTAGCAGGAGTGTCGTTATCAAAGACCGTTTCTTTGACTTACGTTTTAAAAACATGTCACTAAAGTCTATCAACAACAGCCATGAAAAGGGATATATATCAGTAACTAGTAAGACGTGTGAGATAGATCGATAACACAATGATCTATACTATTACATTATTTTCTTATTATTTAATCATGGTATAGCTATTTGCTTTCAGTCATGTGACACAGCAAACATTGTTCACACAGAGACATTCATCATTTCCGGAGAAAGTTATACTCAATTCTAAGTATCTTAGCCTAGCTAGTCAGATTATTATTGTTCATTTTAGCTTATCGATGAAATTGTGCGTGACACATGAATGAATCATTATTTATATATTGTGTCGTTTTTTCAACAAATTAGCAGTTTATCAAGAATTTGTGGATCGATATCTTCTGTTAAAGCGATAAATGGCGTTGTTGCAAGTATGGGTTGAGTTATACCTAAAACTTAGGTCTTTTTGTGAAGCGTCAACTTCAACATTAGATTGTACTTATTCTTTTAGTTAGTTATTTCCATACAAGCCCTCCAGTGGCACAGCGGTATGTCTGCGGACTTACAACGCTAAAAAACCGGGTTTCGATACCCGTGGTGGTTAGAGCACAGAGAGCCCATTCTGTAGCTTTGTGCTTAATTCCAAACAAACAAAGAAAAATTTCCATATAAAGCTTTAGACGTCTGTATCGTATATATATGAGAACTATCGAGTGTATACAAAAATACAGAGAGCACCACTAGTTACAATTCTGTCCATAGTTTTATACTATTAACTGATTCTTTCATAAAACTAAGCCGATGATTTGACTAAGAAAATGTCCAATCAATAAAAATAGGAAGAACGTAATATTTTTATTTCCTTATTTGAATTGCTAAGTTTGTAATACTTAAGCTAATATAAAACAGCATTCAACTTTAGCGTACACTTACTATTGCTATGCACTATTTAAATTGCAGGTACATTGAAAATCATTGCACGATTTTATTTTTTGCCTATACGCACGAATTTAGATATAAATTATAACGTATATACATATAACAGATGCTTGTAAAGAGAACCCAATATATTAGATTATTATATCTTATAACATACTAGTCCTATGGGACAATATTGAGAATTATGTTTTCATGTTATCCTTAGCAAAGTTTGGACATGGAATATAATGTTTCATAACCCCATCCATCTGCTCTAACTTGTTTCTCTCGCAGACCAGCACTTTTCTATTTGTCTTCTTTCCATGTCTGTCAACCATGTAACTGTCAATGGACACTGTCCACAATAGATGATACAAGCAATAGCTTACTTTAGGTATTGGCTTAGCATGCGGATTGAGAAAGATGGAGAGCGTTTTCTGTGACAGTTCTTAAACACTGTGTGCCACGTCTTGAACGAAATATATGATCTTTAATGCACTTCTGGAGAAATGTATATTTCTAAAGTATAGTTTATAAGATATAATGATTTTTAAATATGGGTTTTTCTTGTAATCACTATATTTAAGCTTCTGTATTTACTTTAAAAAAGGCTCAAAGTGATTTTCTTAAGTTTAAGTACATTTATTAGTTTTTCTTATTTTCCACATCTATTGAAGTCAGACAGGAGCTTCTAGTTGCTAGTTTGTTGGATTTTAGTTCGCGTCTCGTATCAGCATATTCTTGCTCCACACTCTGAGGTCAAATATTAATACTCGATTAGAGTTGGCGGTGGGTGTTTCTAATATCTGTCTTCTCTTTAGTCTATCAGTTTAAAATTAGGAATGGCTAACTCAGATAGCCCACGTGTAACTTGCTTCGAGCTATTTCTTTCATAATAAGGATCCACCGTTGCAGTAGTCACGAGTGTTATCCGGTTTCGTATTATGATATTTATTTGAACAAGAGCAAACATCAGAAAGGCAAGAATAGGACACTTTTTCACGTGAAAAACATGTTGCTGTATTTGTTACATTCGGTTCAATAATTGTAACTTTGGACCTGATGAGTAAAAGTTAATTTGCTTAAATGTTGGGTTTACCTGTGATTCAAATAAAAATGCCATTTTCCAAAAACCTTGGATAAATGTGTATGTGAAGAAGAACAGAATATTAATTGGTACAAACATCTCTTGAGTATCTACGTACTTCAGTTCCTTGCCAGACAGTAAACATTTTTAAAACTTTATACTAAAACATTGCGGAATATTACAAGAACGTTATGTTTTGGTTTCTTCCCTTTTGGATTTGGCTGGGAAAGAACATGTCTGATTTAAATTCGATGACGAGGAACCCACTTTGAGACGAATAATGGTTGGAGACGGCTTGAATGGGTAATGAAGAAAAACTTTAATATAAGTTTAACATAACAGCAAATGTACAACGTTTCGACAAGGTAC
>NW_013667748.1:45813-49664 GCF_000517525.1 Limulus polyphemus
GTACCTTGTCGAAACGTTGTACATTTGCTGTTATGTTAAACTTATATTAAAGTTTTTCTTCATTACCCATTCAAGCCGTCTCCAACCATTATGTTTGATTTAGGAATTATCATTCTTTTATCTTTTTAAACTTTCTTGAAATAAAAATATTTTTTTTTCGGATATGATAAAGAACGTTTTAAAGAGTGACGACCACGTGTTCCATAAATTACTTAAACGTGTTATATTCTTTTTGTTCATTCCACAGAGAAACGTTCTTTTAGACATAATTCACTCGTTTTTAGCTGAGAAATTTTTATTCAGAAAATTCTAGCCATTTCCAAAATGATTCTTTCTTTGATATTGGTGATAAATAAATTCTTAATGATATTTAAAGGAATATTGGAAAAATTTTAAAGAAATCCATTGAAAATGTATCCGCTCAGCAATCAACGATCATGCGTTTCCTTTAGGGCGATTAATCTTACTTTCAATCTTATAGAAGAGACTAAGACCTAGATTTTCGTACTTAAGTCTACGGGTCATTGGCCAGAAGTCTTCTAGCGCAGGCCGACTCAATGGGTTTCTCACAAATAATCACAGTCTGTAAAACATTATGTTATGCAGTAGACATAACAAATAATAGTGGCGCCACCATTATTATCCCAGAGGATTTCCTAGCTCGGAATTCTGCCAAAATGTCAAGAGTAAAAGAAGCAACGAAAGTAATGCTATTAATGTAGGTAAATACTTTTCAAAGCAGTTGACGAATGTAGTTTAGGATTTAGTGCTAAGATTGAAGTAAAAGTCTCAGATAACACTCTAGATGAAAGTCAGAGTTAGAAAAAAAACATTTATAATTTTCCTATGCTCTTGCAGTGCAGTTATCATTGTCAGTTTACCGTGACGATTGGGTTAATAGTTTTGATAATTAAAAAAAAAATAATATCTTATGGTGTATAACGTTTAGGATGATAAAGAATCATCTGTTGCTTGGTAGTTTGTATAATATAGTAACAATTGTAAACCCAGTCGACCTGGCGAGTTGTGGTATTAAGCGACAGGCCTCGTCGGCAGAGGCGTACAAAACGCAAAGTATGCGGTTGAAACTTGCGGTCTTCTTAGAGGAAACCGACACGTAGATTCAGTTGAGACTGATCTCAAATACGATTTTTTATCTAATTTCGGTGATACATAAATTCTTACTAATATTTGATAAAAATATTAGAAAAATTAAAAATGTATCTGCTAAGTAACAAAAATTAAAATAATAAATACACATTGTGTTGTAAAAGCATCATTTTTCGAACCAAATATCAATGTACTAGGCCCTTTTCTTGTAATTCTCAGGTTTCAAGCTGAAGTATAGATTTCTTTAACGCGTAAAAAAAGACAGATCTCGGAAACCGTGAATTTCGCACAATCTGGCTACTTTTTCTTTCTAGAAGAAACTGAGTTCATTTTACATTACTGAAGAGATAATAGGTGTAGAAAAGAGATTCTGATGTAAATATACAGCGGCACAAATATTCCCTACAGTTTTTTATTATTAATATTCTTAGAGAGACCCTTAAGTAGGAGATCATATCACTAAAAAAAAAATAAAAAATCTCGATTTTAGCCTCTGGGAATCTTATCCTACCACAACGCACCTGGAGACTTGGGGTTAAAGAACTTAAACCGCTACAAACAATAAGAAAACGAGAATTTTACAGCCAGAATATAAAATGATACGTAAAAGTGAAGATGCTGATTGAATAAAATCAAATACGAACGTACATACCACCATTAGCTAAAAAGGTGTACTTTTCTATAGAACGTTTTTACACATATTACTAACCCATGTTTTAATTTTCCAGGAAAATATCAGTGCAATGGTCAATAATTTTATCATTTATTTCAGTTAGTGTTTTTCAATATTCTCTGAGTTATTATCAACGAACGTACCGTATTAAACAAAATAAGAAATAGGTGGTTCAGCGGTACGCTCGAATACTCATTACGCTCAAATTCGGGGTTCAATTCCCGCTGTGGACATAGGACAGTTAGTCCACTGTCCTTAACAAGAAAGAAATAAACAAATGAAAAACAAACAAACAGAAATATATCTACACTATACCCACATAAATTATAAGGTCGTCAAGAAATTAATGTCGCGTTTTGGAACACTTTCATTAACCACCCCTCAAAAAACGTACATCACGTATAATAGTTAAGCAAACAGCCTAAACGTCACGTTAGTGTAGCCTATATAATATGCAAAGTTTAGTGTACTCTAGGATCTTGTTTTATATTACTATCCATGAAGAGAAATGTCTGTTTCTGCTTTGTTTTACTTTATCCAATGTCTATTTCTGTTTTGTTTTAGTTTATCCAATGTCTATTTCTGCTTTGTTTGATTTTATCCAATGTCTGTTTCTGTTTTATTTTACTTTATCCAATGTCTGTTTCTGTTTTATTTTACTTTATCCAATGTCTGTTTACGTTTTCTTTTATTTTATCCAATGTATGTTTCTGTTTTATTTTACTTTATCCAATATCTGTTTCTGTTTTGTTTTATTTTATCCGATGCCTGTTTCTGTTTTGTTTTACTTTATCCGATGTCTGTTTCTGTTTTATTTTACTTTATCCAATGTCTGTTTCTGTTTTATTTTACTTTATCCAACTGTTGGAGCCAGTTAGCCTTAGGCGGGTTTATGGCCTCCTTTGTTTCCAGCTTGCTCTTATGCCAATTCTTTCATTATTTTCCTTTAGATTACTGCTTTTAATCACGTTAAAGACTCAACAGTTAAGAACATTTGTCTGTGCAAATTATACTATTTTCATACATATCCTAGGTTTGTTATCACGAAGACCTAAGTACCAGTAACAACAAGCAATGATAAATTCTTATGTGTATTATAGAATAGCAATCAGTACATCTACTTGATATATTCATTAGTTTAATTTATGAGGAATGTCATTCTTCCAATTTATCATAATTAAAGCAACCGATTTGAAGCTCGATAAGGCAAGATATTCTTGAAAAACTGCATTTCCGTATTCCGATTTAACTCAGAAAATGAACTGAAATAAACTGTAGGTCAAGTGTTCCAATTAGTGGTTGAAAACTCAAACAACACTGAAAACAACGAACAATGCCGTATTAGGAGCTTTGAGGAATTAGTTAGAAGTATGAATGCCCAATCTTTTATAACAGTGAAAAACAAATAACATGAAAACTCGAACTAAAAAGGTAATTTCTTAGGAGAAAAAGTTAGAAAATAACTCAAGCAATGCGTTTTATAAGTACTCATTCCGTTTAGATAAGCTTGAGTTGAAATAGAATGAAAATATGTGTAGAACTATTTTTAAAGTAATCCTACACATCTATAGTACTTAAAACTATCATGTTAATCGTAAATAAAAAGAGTCGCTTCTTTATACCAAAGTGTTTAGGTATACTCATAGGAAGATGATAAATGTAAAGACATATAAGTGCATTAGATAAAATTATTTTACAACATTTAAACATTCTTATAGATTATAGAACTTAATAACAACCTAACAACAGGTGTGTTGAAAGAATATTGATTTCAATTAAAAGTCGAAAGTTAATACAATCTCAATGAAATATTGATAAAAAAAAGTGAAATTATATTTATGTCACCACAAATCAGAATTAGGGGAAGTTTTGAACACTATATTGTTTATTTATTTAAGCACCATATAGTATTAGTTATTACTTTCTTGAATTGACCTGCTCACTATAAGGCTGTAATGACATAAAGTCGAATTAAACTTTCATTTAGTTATTTAACAACAACAACAAAAAAAAAACTACATTGCACTAAGTTGTACCTAAAACGTTGCTTATATATATGTTTGTTTGT
>NW_013667748.1:50539-52499 GCF_000517525.1 Limulus polyphemus
CCGCGACCCTCAGATTGCAAGTCGAGCGCCCTAACCACCTGGCCATGCCGGGCCATTCATGTTAACTTATAATGTTCATATTCAAGACAATCAATAATGATTATAAGAATCAATTTTTAAGAACAATTAGAAGTATGTAATTCGAAAATCCGAAAAATTTATAAACATACACATGGAAAAAAAAATATAATAGAAAGATTTGATGCAATAGACTGACAATTTTAATCCTCTTTCTTGCTCACAGTGCATGGACCAATTTCCACATAATCTAATAAGTAAATTATGTTGAACCCTTTACATTTCCATATTAGTGTGATAACACTTAAAGAGCAGCTTTGATAGGCTTGCTACATGATGCACCTGGGAATTAGTTTTAAACATATTATTTTATTAGCTGAAATGTATATGCAAAGCAAGAGATGCCCTGGTGGATCAGCGAAAAGTTTACCCACTTACAGTGCTAAAATTCGGCGTTCGAGTCCTTACGGTCGACAGAGTGCAGATAGCCCATTGTGTAGCTTTGCATTAAGGAAACAACAATATCATGAAAACGAAAGCTAAGCAGTTAAACTAGATGATATTTTAAATGGAAACCACAATTCGCTTGGAGATATTAGACCCAAAAAAGAGAAAAGAGATAGTGAATTTAGATTAACTGTTAATTGTATATATAGTTGTTGTTGTTTTTACCTCTAGATTATATATTTATTGTTATAATTCACATTTCACTTTTATATCCCCGATCTAAGTGTATGCTTCTTTTAAGTGTAAGTGTTAATCATACCAATAAGCAAGTGAGTCTAGTATTCCCCACGCTAAATATTTCGTAAATTCAGTAGACAAACTAAAAATAATATTTAACGATTTTTCTGATTTGCTACCAGAAAGTAAGCATTTCTTATCTTTTGCTGCCATCTGGTGGTGGTTATTCCACTTATTTAGTACCCAAGTAAATGCCCGGATGAAAGTATTATCATCAGTGTAGGTCATGAGCGCTCGATGTAATCCCACATTCCTAAGGTTATTTTTCTACTTCATTATCAATTTCTGATGAAGCTTTCAATATAGAAACATAGTTAAATAACTTACAAACCTACACGTATATTATAATGTTCTTTTTCTCTTTAGTCTATATGTAAATGGTACTTGAAAATAATTATCTATGTAAACATCTATGTTGTGCCTATTAATATTGAAATGTAATATGAGTATTCACTATTATGGTTTTAAATGTGTTGTATTTTTTAAAATTACAATGCGACTTCGTTAGTAACTTTTCCGTTTTCTTTCGTTTTTCTTACTTTATAAGTATTATAAAAGTCATTTCCCAATAAATTTAGGTTCTAACGTCATGGTTCATTATGTAGAACAGTATATAAAACTATTTGCCGTCTTTCGTCCTTAGGTGAACTTTTTATAAACAGCATGGACCCAAATTCAAGGCTGTCTATACATAAATATATATAAATATAATAATACTGTCTGTTGTATGTCCATGTAACTATTTCGCAGGGTGTGGATGGATCTTCACCAAAATTAGTATGGAGGTTCATTTAGTTCTTGCGGGGTACATACAAATTTTCAGTTTTGCAGTTTTTATGGACGTTTTTTTTACCACTATTTCGCCCCCTGTGAATGGATCTTCATCAAATTTGGTATGGAGGTTCATTGGGTCTATGGAGAGATACATTAAAATTTTGCGATTTTTTTGCGTTTTCACCACTACTTCACCCTCTGTAGATGGATCTTCACCAAATTTGGTATGGAGATTCATCGGGTCATGAGCAGATACATATACATTTTCAGTTTGCATTTTGCGTTTTTTATGGGCGTTTTCGTGTTTTTTTCCCACTACTTCGTCCCCTATTGATGGATCTTCACCAAACTTGGCAGGAAGGTTTGTTGGGTCCATGGGGAGATACATGCAAATTTGCAGTTTCCCATTTTGCAGTTTTTATGG
>NW_013667748.1:52520-56015 GCF_000517525.1 Limulus polyphemus
TACTCCAGCTAGTAGCATACATAGTTTCTAATCTGTAATACTACTTTTATTTTTTTCATGAAACATGGATGGCAAAACAAAAGATTTTCAAGGAATGTTTTACTTAACTGGAATTGTTTTTTACTATAATGGCGATAGTAATATATATATATAAAGAAATTGGAGATTAAAACAACTCTTAAACAAACACATATACATACCCTCAATCGATTTGATGTTGTCCTAAAGACACAGAGAGACTAGTTCGATCCCATGTAGGTCTAACTTATTACTCTCAAATTCCATAAAACATATATATGTATATACAGCGAAAACAATAATCTTGACGATATTACAACGAAATGCATAGTATAAGATAAATAGAAGGTAGACGTTTGTAAAAAAAGGTTTAGTAGAAGTGTTTTAGAGTTTTCGTAACATAAGTGTCGGTCTTCGGGTATATATAGAAACATTAAAGTCTGCAGTTGTTAAGCATTTTCTTGTGTTTGTTCAACTTATCACTGCTATATGAAGTTTATGTCTGGCCTTAGCATCATCCTTTCTTGATTCATATAGCTCATGGAACATTACTTTACTTAAAACTCTTTAACACGTTACCAAAATCTTGATCTTTTCTGAGATCTTGGTATTGCGATATACTGAATCAAATGTAACCATTTCCTGCTAAAAACAATGATTGATAAGTAAGTAATATCCTTGAAATGGTTCAACGTATGCCAGTCATTTAATTACGTACAGATAAGTACAATCTCCATAATTCAGATGAAGTTGGCACTTACCCTAACTCTATAGGCGCTAGAAACAGGTAATGAAATACGTTTAAAAACTTCATTATTTTTTGAATAAACCTATTATATTTTGAAGATAAAAGGTTGTTACAACGTAATGTGTAGCTTTATGTATATTTTTATGTGTATTTTGGTAAATTTTTTATTAATCGTAATTAGTTATTACTGATGTTTATAAAACTCTGATTAATTATTGAGCAACAATTTCATGAATACAGTTTAGTATTTTTTTAAAACAATATAAAACATTCGATGGAAACTTACGACTCATTTCTACAGTGATACAATGTGTGACACACTTTTATATTGGAATTTATAAGTCCTCAAAATAAAGAAGGCTGATTAATTTCGCGTTCAGTGAATAGGAAGGAAGGGATTTAACTTTCACCATTTACAAATTTCAAAGAGAACTTTTCTTTACTATGCTGAATTATTTTAAGCAATCAGATATTATTAATTTGTTTGTGGGTTTACAATATTATTGAAAATATAAAATAAAAGAGTTTAGCTAAATATATATCCAGGTAATTTTAGAGTCAACATTCACACACACATATATATATGTATACACAGAAACTTTACAGAGAGAGAGGTAATTGCTTTATATCCGTGATGACCATAAATCCGTGGGTTCGTTGTGCCAGGGCTAACTTTAGCTTTTATCGAGATAATGCTTAAACTAAGTAACACACTACTCAGAACTGTTAGACTTATTAATTACAGATTTTACGTTAGAAATGTATCGTGACGTGCCTACGATTAGTACAGTTGGTTTTTATCATAGTAAATAATATAAAACTCTCCAAAGCTAAAGGCTTTTCTCTATTTATTTCAAAGAATGTTTTGGTAACTGCGTTTATTAATTGGGAACATCGTTATCATATTTTAAATGTTTTTGTATTTTTTTTTGCTACGCTTGGAGTGTGATTATTATACTGTGATACGCCTTTTGGCTCCAGTGCTTCTTTGTTTCGTTCAGTTAATAATCATGAAAACAACTGGTGAAATGTGTTTCATAGAAAGAGTGCGAGATGAATTATTAACGAAGGTGTCACATTATGTTTAAGAAGGTTTTAATTTAAAAATGTAACAGAATGAAGTATATTAAATCATATATAACGTTGTTTTGCTCAATGCATATTTAAAAGTAGTTAGTTCTTACACGCCACGCATAGCGCCCTTCGTCCTTTCCAGGTGGATACCAAAATTGTTCAATGACTATACAGCATTTTGATCATGTGATCAAAACGGTCATCCATTTTGTAACTTTCAGCCAGTAGGTACGAAGACCGAATATTTAAGATTCTTCGGTTCGTTGGCACAAATGGCGACGCTTAGGCTTATGGACTATCAAAGTTTGCGTTTGAAACGGTAGCCAGCTGATGTGGGAGAAACAATTTAAACAGGTATATAAGTATTTAAAATTATATGAAAAGGAATTTTTTTAAATGAAATAATTAAGTGAGAGAAGGAATTATAGTACACGTTTGTTACTACTTTGAACTACTTAGTTTTACCAGTGCTATTACTAGTATTAGTATTAAAATCTCAATTCCAAATAATTCATTTGATTCATGAATCAGTGTTAATTGTTATTTGCACGTTAACCTACCTGGAAATGAGTAAATTTAAGTGTTAAGTTTCAATATTTTATTGTATATTTTACTTAGTTTACTCTGTCGAATTAAAATAGACAAAAATTAAAATTGGGTCATTCTGAACTTAAAATTTAAAAATCCTTATGAACGATGAACAAACTAAGCTTAAGCCTTAAAGTTAAAGGTTAGTCCCTTTACAGGTTAAACTTAAAATGCTCGTTAAAACTTCAAATACTTAAAACAATAAATTTAAAATTTCGTGGGTGAAACAAAATTTCTAAGTTATCCGATTATCACTCAATAAGAAATACTAGGCCTATTTTATTTTTTGTAAACATTCTTTCTACATTGATAGTGATACCTGTAAAATTGATTCGAGAAATAACACAATTAATGAAATAATTTAACAATAATAGCAAAAATAAGTTATTTTAGTATTTATTAAATTGACCATTTATGAAAAGTGAATGGACACAATAGTTTGTTGTATATTTCATGATACTTTTTGTAATTGTTACTCAAAGATGCCATTTTTAACATTTACCTATTTATCTAGGATTTCAAGTTTTAAGTAAAATGTTTCTTGTAAGTTGTAAAGGACTGAACTGCATGCTAATGTTATTCTTGTTCATTGTAATGTAGTTATAAAATATCTTATCTGAAGTGTAGCATAACCTGCTTAGATAGCTGTTGAACTTGAAATGGCAATTTGAATATTTTTATATCTTATTTAAGAAGATTTGCTATCATAAATTTTTCCTTTTGATATTTGTACAATTTATACCATACAGATAATACCTGGCAGTCTACAAATGTGAATACTGAAGAGTCTTGATTTTGTATATTTTAATAAAATGACCTGAAACTATATATGAATAATTTAGTTGTGTCATTTCCTGTTTAGGAATTAAACTGGATTACAATTACAAGTGTACAGGTACACAGTACAACTAAACTATTTGTAATTTTAAAATACCAGATACCTGCCAGTACATAATTTCTTTATCATGAATAGTGATAAGCTTCCAATATGATGGTTAATTTATTATTATTATTTACATGTGTGTGTGTGTGTGTGTGTATATATATATATATATATATATATATAA
>NW_013667748.1:56358-66466 GCF_000517525.1 Limulus polyphemus
ATATCATTATTATTTATTATTATTGTAGCTAATCAGTATGCACATTTTTGGACTACTGGATATTTAGGTTTTTGAAAGATTATTCCTGGCTATCCGGTATCTAGCCACTGCATGTAGATGAATATTATAAATGCAATTAATCATTACAACACAATTTCTGCTTAACTTAAAAAATGTTACATTTCCTTTCTTTAAATTTATGGACTTTGTGTAAATATTTGTTTGGCTATAGTGGCTGATTTTGTTGAATTATTTGAGATTATTGAATTTTTTTTCAATAGAAAACTTAATTTTTCTGAATATTTTATTAACTTAGTAGTTTGATTAATTATTTAAAATGAAATTACTTTAATACTTGAAAAATATTTTGCTTAATCATCAAAATTTATATTTTCATATCATTTATACCTCTTTATATGAAACTTTTTACCAGTTTGTTATAGATTCAGAATTTCTCCCCCCTTTTAAACCATTTGTCGTACCATTAATATTTTATTTTGCACAATTAGTAGCTGAGCTCTGCTGCATCTCAATTTATTATATCTTTAAAAAACTTAAGCAGAAACATTTTGACTTTTCTTGTACCATTGTCAAAGTTGTACATAATTTGGACTACAAGATCATCTGTGGTTATACAGCCTTTCATTGATGATATAATCCATCAGACTATTTTGCTATGATCTTGTATCATAATATTGATTGGTACGTGATACAAATGACAACCTGATCTGGAATTATTACATGTTTTTTAATAAAGTGACCTGAAACTAGGCATGAATAAGCTAGTGGTGCCATTTCCTGTTTAGGAATTAAATTGGATTACACCTAGAAGTGTACAGGTATACAGTACAACTAAACTATTTGTAAGTACATTACCAGTTCTGCCAGAGTAGTTGCAGTTAAACTGTACTACACTCTACAGTCCATTCACAATAACCTCATTTAATTTTTTTTGTTTTGTTTGCTATAGAATATGTTTTAGATTTGTATTGTGTTCATCTTTACAAAAACATTCTTATTAAAAATCTTTTTTTTCCTTTGCAAGTGCCCAGTATTTCTATTATTTTGTTAGAGATGAATTTATAGGTCAAAAGGTACTGTTGCTTGCTAGGTTTTGTACATGTTATATTAAGCGAATCACATTCATGTTAATGGTTTCCAAGGCTAGCCATTTCCATCTTACTAAAAGGATAAATTCAGTGAGTATTAAATGGAACAATAGGTCTTTGTTTATTTATACAAATATTTGTGCAAAATTTGTTTAGTGTTTCTCATCACACATACAAAAAAGAAAATATTTAGTAAGGGAAGGTGGTAACATTAAAAAAAGGCAAGATGCTTAAAGTTCTACTTAATTGAATTTATTTATTCTTAAGACTAAATTCCATATCTGATTGTAATTATCACAAGTACTTTTTTAGATTGGGTATTTAATTCTTTTAACTTTGAAGATTGAGATGCAGATGTAACTTATTTGTGTGTTATAACCAGGTATGCAAATAATTGAAAGTTCATTGAAATTAAATTCACTATTAAAAGCATTTATATTATGATTCAGTCAAACCTAAATATATTCTGTATTTTATTTTATTTTTGTGACAAATACAAATAGCACTTTCAATGATAAGATATTTATGAAACTTAAACTTGACTTTATGTGCTTCTTCTTCTAGTTTGTTATCCTTATCAATGAAACCAAAGAAAGATACATGTATGGATAATCAACATGCATCAGAACAGGAGGAGGAAAAAGAGACCAAGTTATGGAGTTCGAACTGTAGAAATCAGCCGGGGAAAGAATGGCTTTGGTTTTACTATTTCTGGACAAGCACCATGCATATTAAGCTGTATTGTCACAGGTAGTCCTGCAGAGAAGGCTGGCCTTCGACCTGGGGATTTTCTCATTGCTGTGAATGGACATAATGTTTCGAAAGCTCCACATGATGATGTAGTTCGTTTAATTGGAAACTCTAATGGAGTTCTGAAGTTGCAAATTGCAGAAAATTATTACTCAGACTCATCTGATGAAGAGTTTGTTGCTGTCACCCGACCTCGGCCAAAATATCCTCATCGTTTAAGACGACATCATCAGTTCAATGTGTGTCGTGCAGAAAAAGTTGTCCAGGATCTTCAATCAGGAGCTCTGTTTGTAGATTTACCAGGTGGATCTACACCCCATCCCAATCAGAAACGTCATTCAAAAGATGGAGGAAATCTTCCAATTGATGTGACACTCAACATGGGCAGCAGGGCTAACAGACCCTTACTGGATCTTATTTTACAACATAGACTCCGAGGATCTGGTTCTAGAAGTTCTGGTTTAATTGGTTCTCCAGTCTGTGATCTAGGAGTTAGGGTCATATCTAAAATCAAACAAACTCCAAATTCAGTAAAACGTAAAGATCAGAAGTTTCCAAAAAGCCAAAGTCATCCTGATCACCTAAATATATCTGGTGTTACAAAGCCATTTCATTCAGTCTTCACTGAGCAAGAACTTAACAATATTCTATACCCAACAGGAAGCAGACAGTGTGACCAAGAAGACAAAGAAGATAGTTCATCAAGTAACATTATCTTACGTGCTGTTGTTGGCTACTTGGGGACAATTGAAATGCCCAAGGAACCTCAATTACAGAGTTGTCGTCTTCAGGCCATCAGGAACTGCATTCGAAGGTTAAGAATAGAAAAAAAGGTTCATACCTTAGTTCTGTTATCAGTTTTCTCTGACAGTGTTGTTCTTACTAATCCCCATGGCTTAACTTTAGCAAAATTTCCAGCTGAGAAGATTACTTTTAGTGGAGTTTACTCTGATGATAAAAAGTTTTTTGGTCTGGTCACTACTCACAATGTTAATGAAGATGTTGTTGAAGAAAATAGGGTTTCTCCTTCAGCACTTAGTAGTTCATGCCATGTGTTTATGGTTGACCCAAAACTTCAACCCCATCACCAACATTTGAAGCGTGCAAAAGCTTTCCATCTCTCTTGTACATTAAATCCAGTAACTAATCGATGTAAAGAGTTTCCAGAATCTGCAGAACCCATCTTACAGGTTATAACAGGCTTGTACAAAAGTAGACTCGGCCTAAACATCGATGCTGCACCTGGTTTAGTTGACATAGATGCTCACATCTCTCCTCAGCCCAGCCACACCAGTAGCAATAGCAGCAACAGTGACAGTGGAATAGGTTTCAGAGATGAAGGTAGGAATATTAAGAAATCAGATCAATTTTTATTGTAGATAGACTTGCTTGAAGTGTGCAGGTTATACAAGGTTTTGTTTTTATTACTAATTTTAGAAAAATTTTCAATTTCAGTAGAATTATGTATTATGTGAAGTTGAAGAATTATATTCACGTATTAAGTGTTTATGTCCTTACAAAAGTATTATTGCCTAAGTATTTATGTCCAGGGAAAATTATATATATAAAGGAAAACATGGAATGTTACAGAATCCAGTTCTGTACATAAATAACTGAACACCAACTATCATGAGTATCCAGATATCTACAAGTTAGATTTATTGATTTTGAGGTACTACATCATACATGTAGATAGCTTGTTGAGATTTTCCATTTCAGACAGTTACCTTCCTCTAAACATATATTAAGCCACTTCCAACATAATGACCCATTGTCTCTCACATTTGGTAAGAACATATCCAGTCTTGATTACGAAAGTCCCATCCATTTACGAGGCTGCTTATCTATCCAGTAGTCTTCTAACATGTGTTCATAATAAGGCAATTCTACACCCACTTTCATAGATTGTTATTCTGTCTTCAATAGGAACTTCTGTGGAGTGCAACTATCATTGTTTATATTTTAAGAATCTTGTTTTTTTCATGTCAGCGTTACCAATAATAGTAAGTTCATTATACCCAATCCTTTATTAATTGGAAATATTATTTCAACTTGTTGGCTTAGTTAATATATTTATAAACAATCTAAACCTACAAAGCTGGCTGAAGCAAGTACGTCTACCATGGTATTGTACTTCTTACTTGGACACTGGCTTAAACAAGTGAATCTTTTACCACAGTGAATAAACACAGTGTTGAGAAGAATATCTAAAATATGTACTTTTGTTTAATTGTTTTATTATTTCTAATTTTATTTTTTGTTGATTATTTCACTATGATTATTCTACATTCTACTAATTTTGATTTAATATTTATTATAAAGATTATTTCACATTGTTAACTTTATGTTTATGAACTTAGGATTGACTTAAATCTACTAAACTGTCCGAGCCATCTATAACTTTTACCACAGTGTGGGAGTTCTTACTTGGACACGCAGTGTTGGTTAGAATATTTAACTCTTTCAGCACGGACTTGGTCCTTGGGACTGAACTCATAACCATTTTGTGCTTGTTATGGTTTTCATGCCATAACTTTTAAATTAGTAATCACATGTTCACGAAATTTGGCAGATTATCAGTAAACATTACAAGGATTTTTTACATAAAATATCAGATTTTGTTTTATTAAGTCCTAAGGTTTGTTAAGCAATGTTTTTCTCATGCCTTTTATTCTTTTCGCATGTTTCTTATCCAACATGCAAAGTAATTTTCATTTTAAGATTAAAAATACTTTTATGCATCAGAAAATTATCAAATCTCACATGCGAAATCTTTATAATGTCCAGACAGTTATCAAACGTTGCTTACGAAAAAACTTTTTATCTCTACGGTTTTGGTCAATATGACTGATCTCATAACCACCTTAAAAAATTAGGAAATAAATATAAATTATTCCTTTTTTGTTCTAAAATAACCACAGATTATAACAAAAAAACAACAACAAATTTTTGGACTGAATAGCTTAAATCCCATAACGTTATACATTTATATATATTTATTATTTTTATTATCTTGACTTTTCAGCCACGCATGGCTAACAATACAGAAGTTTCTTTTTTACCGATTTCTCGTGGATTTTGATTTTCTGGAATATCTTTACATTTATCAGGGTTGTTTTTCCCACTAAAAATTCAAATACAAAAGATGGCAGTTGTAAATTTTTATTTAATATTCTTTCCCTTTTTTTGTTAGACCTCTGGTGGTGGTTTGTAACAAGAATTGTGCATCACATCCCATAAACTCCATAGTTTTCAGGCCTTCCTGGTGCATTTACTTGTATTAGATGTATTTTTATATCCTTTATCTACTCGTATTTAGCACTATTGCAACTTTTTTTTGTTGTTTAATACTAGCTACGTGGCCAAATTCTTTAGCCGAATAACTGATTGTTCAACTGCAAAAGAGTTAATATATTTATTTAAGCAAACAGTATAATTAGTTTCACAGGACACTTTTGAAAAAAGTTAAATAACAGACTGAATAGGATACAATTACAATATTTAAAAAAAGGATTACGTAATAATTCCAGATGATTATCGTAGCTGGTCATCTGATGCCTACAGTTGCCAATAACTCTTTTCTACATAAACCAAAATAATTTTGTTAACAGTCTAGAGATGTAGTTATGTGTCCAAATGCTTTAAATCTCAACTGATCTTCAATCTATGCAAGTTGTAACATTTTAGCATGTGTTGTCTTAGCAATAATCAAGGGATCAAAATGTTACATTCCTGAGGAATTTATTTTTGCTTGTGGAATTTCACCTTTTCAGTAGGCATTCCCATTTAGGAATGCGTGGTCCATCTATATTTCTTTAGTTATGGCAAATGGAAGTGAACATATTGCGTGGATTAAATATATAAAAACAATTCATAACATGCATAAACCTGTCATTTTGAGTGCACACACTAATTTCTAAGACTTGACTTAGTTGATTAATAATAGTGGTTTGAGGAGATTCTGAGATAACTAAGGCTGTAAAAAAGGGTATATTTTAATCTTGGAGAGATCGGAACATATTAGTGAATGAAGGATTGAATCTTCAGCAGTACTTGTTTATATTTGATTGAAAGACATTTTATTTTATGGGTAAATTGAGGTATTCCATTTAAATTGAATAAAATATTCAAATGTATTTTAACTCAGGATCTCTCCCTCAACCAGAGGCAAAGTAATGTTTTTGGATAGCAGGGCAAGTAACGAGAAATTCTTGTAATCATTTCTTGGAGGTGTTGCATACATTGCTAGAAATTCTGGAATATGCTGTATCAAAATGAGCAATCCATATGATAGTAACTGTTTCAGTTGGGAGTTATCAGCAGTCAATAAGACAAGGTTTCAGAGTGGCTGCACACTACCTTGCTAGTAATGGTCAGATGCACAATTTTTTTGTTTTTCAAATCAAATTATAAGACCTATCTTCATTATTGGTTTGAAGTTGAAGACCTTGTTCTTAATCTTTTGATCTGTCAAAGGCAATGACTGTTATCTCTACTGTCCTTGTCAGCACCAAACCTTATTTTTGAGTGCTTACTACAGCATCTGTGGGCCTGATAGATGAATTAACAAGGGTTGTCAGAAAGTTCATGATTGCATGCACAAGTTGCAAGTCGAACATCTTGGAACCTAGTACATTGTAGGTAATTGAGGGAATAATGGTAATTGATGATGACATTGCTGAAGAGTATCAAAGTTCTGGTCACATTTAGCAGGGTTTAGAGCTATCTGTTGGGCTCTGGTTTGAAAAACAAATGCAACAGAAGAAGACTCGTGCAGAGAACCCGTCCGTTGCACAAGAAGTACTCTTCATTATCTATAAAGTTTCTGCTGATGTTGTAGCCAATTATAATTAAGGCAGTTTTTATTCAATTTGGAAACTGTAAATTGTTGTCATCATATCTCAACACATTTTATGTCATATATAAATTTTACCAAAATCAGATAAGTCCCAGTTTTTTAAATTCTGATCCATGTTACTAAGGCATCTCTGGTTGAAGGAGAGATTCTGTATTAAAAAATGTTATATAGATACAGTAATCTTGCTTTTATGATTTAAATAAAAATACACATTAATTTACATATAATTAATGCTGTTTGCGATATTCATACATTATTTTACAGACGCAGCACAAAGTTACTTTGTGTGTCAGTTTTCTGAGTTAGTAAAATTACGAAACATAAATATATATCTAAAAAGTGTGATTCATAAGATACAAAACACACACACACTCATTCATTTTTTATTATATTCTTTTTCTATTGCCAGTTGTTTGACTTAATGCAGTGTGAAATATGTTGGTCAGATATATGAGTATTAATAATCATATTTGAATTTTACATATATATATAATTGTGTGTATGTGTGTGTGTATTTTTCTGCAGTCTCACAAAAAATGTTAGGAAATCAGGTGTTGGATATTTATCAAATAAATCCATTACAAAATATCGTATTGAAATATAACTATTTTATTTTTTTGGACCACACACTATCTGCAACCATATTTAGTCGAAATGCTACATATCCAGTAATACACTACTAATGGCAGCTCTGTTTTGTTGGGAATAGCATATATTGCATTTTCAACCTGAGTTCTTCATATAAATTTGTTCATGTATTTTGTTTCTTAACATTTAGTCATTAGGATTTTACAGTGCAGCATGTAGAATATCCCATGCAAAAACTGAAAAAGCAATAGTGATTTACATTGAAGTCCTAACAAACTAAAATGGTGTTTATATATGAAACAATTAAAGTTTTTTTGTAATTTTTAATATGCTTGGAGTTGGCAGTTAAATTTTACTGGGTTCCAACTGTAGGCATAAGCAATGTACTAACAGTGTTAATTTGAATACTTTTGTTACTGTGCATATGTGTAAATGAGGGTTTATGAATTAAAGGGATATGTATATACACACACACACACACACACACACACACACACACAGATATATATATATATATAATATTGAAATGTTTATATGAATGTGCTAGACTCCTGCTGTACAGTTAAGAATTTTTAGGAACTTGGGTGACTTTCTCAAAATTTACCAAAAGTCTTTTTCTAGTAATAGAAAGAACAATGTGGAAAAGAAATTAGTTTCTTATTGTCCCGATGTCATGCTGTATGAATTCCACACCACTGACTAATTGGAGTAGGATCTTTTCCCTGCAATTATCTATTATACTGTCCCCCTTTTGTTGAGAGCTAAAAATGTCACCTATCTCTGTTTATTATAATTCTTATGATCTTGCACATCTGGACTTGCCTGGTGTTATGTGTTACTGAAATTATTTGAGATGGTTCTGGAACTCTCTAATCCATTACATTGCATCTGACATATGTTCTTGAATGTTGTTGGATCTTTTTATTGATTTGTAATGGGATTTTTGGTGTCATTTGCTTATTCTTAATACAAGGATGCTCTGTCCTGTTTACTATTAGATCACATTTCTGTTTGTTTTATTTTATGGGTTTTATAACTTGATACATATTTAGAGGTAGCTAAAGAGAGACCTGTTTCTTAAGTACCAAGTCTCTTGTTCTTCCAAGGTTTTGGTCTGATGTAATGATGATTTACGAAGGTTGGTTATAAGCTGGTCTCATTCTAAGCATGTGCAAACAAATTTTGAAGTTTTTTTTGGTTTTCACATTTTGATTTAATAAGTATAAAATATTTTAAATTGCTTTTGCTGATATGTGTACAGCTAAGTATTTGCCTGTTTTTCAATGAGTGCTGTTGAGTATAGTTTTAGTTCTTTCATTGAACTTGTGATGAATCAGTTATTCAAATAGAATGTTTTATTTATCTTTGTTGTGCATTATTACAGTGGGAAATGCCAGTGATCGTGTGCTTATCGTTGATGTTGAAAACTTTAACCGCTACAGAACCAACAGCTTGGATCGGCAGACATTATCTGTCCCAGCACTAAGCCTTACAAGGCAACCACTTCGAATGTTACCAGTATCTCAAGAAAACAATTCTCAGACGTCGAGTAGTCAACACCAAAACAATGAAGGAAATAAGAATAGCTCACCTCAAAACGTTCCTGATGACCAATCAAGTAGATTGACTGTTCGAGCTATGCCTGACCCTGTTGGTTTCCAAAGGGCTAATGTTTCTCTGAATTCAGAAAGACTTGATGCTCAGACTAACCCAAGCAATATTCGTTTGAGCATGCACAAGTATATGCAGCAGCAGAATCAAGGAAATTTTCTTGTTCCCCAAAACTACCAAACCTCTGGCTTCTCCAAGTCTTCAGTAGGGAGTAGCCAAGATAAGTCAGAAGAATGTATTGTAAAGCAGAAACAAGTTTTGACTGGTTTCCCTAACACAACCAGCCAGCATCTTGCAAACTATAAGCTTAGTCCTAAGGTATATGGATTAGACCCTGTCATGTTGGTGGCCAACAAGTCTGAAATTAAACAGTTATGTGAAGGTGGTGATAATAAAGAGCCACAAGTCTTGAGTGAAATAACAACAGAGTATTTTGATGAACAAACTATATTAAATGTTAAAGACCACAAAGATTGTGGTGATTGTAAGATTTATGACAGGGTTGTGGAAGGAGCAGAAGATGGAGATGAGAGTAAAGCAGTTCAGACATCAACACAGGATGAAGATAGCAGTGAAGATGGCTGTCCTAAGAAGGTAAATTTATAATTTATAGTAGAGATAGTATAGAAGTAGTTCTAAAGATAGGCTTAATTGTTACTTTTGTAATGCTAGAAGTATAAAAATAAAATAGATGACTTTAGGGAACTGGTAGGAATGGAGAATTTTGATATAATGGTAATAACTGAAACAAGGTAAAATTTAGATAATTTTGATGACAGAATTTGTTTGAAATACAGGGTTATAGGTTACTAGGGATAGAGTACTAAAGAGAGGGGGAGGAGTGGCTTTATATGTAAAATGTGAGTTGCATCCTGCTGAAGTTGAAGATACCAAAGATAATATCAAGGAGATTGAATCCATTTGTGTTTCTGTAAGCGGATATAAAGGGAAAAGTTTTTTGGTGGGAATTTGTTACAAACCACCAGATGGTACTGATAAAAATTAGTGAGAAACTTTACAGTGAGATTAAGATTTCAGCTGTTAATGAAGTCATAATTATGGGTGATTTTCATTTTAGGCATATAGATTGGGAAACACTAATCAAACTAGGGTGTGAACGATTAGTAAAATGTATAACCAATTAACTGTGGTTCATTAACCCTTTCAACCTGGGCTCGGTCCCTTGCACCAA
>NW_013667748.1:67377-92892 GCF_000517525.1 Limulus polyphemus
GTCCAGATAGTTATCAAACATTTCCTAAGAAAAACTTGATATTTCATCTGTTATTTTCAGTAATTAATCTCTGTAGAGTTTGGTAAATTTGACCAATCTTGCAACCACCATAAAAAATTAGGAAATAAGCATAAATTATGCCTCTTTCATTTTAGAATGAACATAAATTATAATAAGAAAACATAAATGTTTGGATGAAATAGCTTAAATCTCATAATATTGTACATTTATATATATTTATTATTTTTATTATATTAACCTTTCACCAGTGCCTGGCTAACAATACAAAAGTTACAACAAATCGGCTCACGTGCACTCATGTTACTGTATCAAATAATATAAAACTGACCTTTGGTCTGTACAAAGTAACTTGTCTTAGCTGTGTTTCAGTTGACTAGTATTTTGTAAAATAGTCACATTTCAGTTATTATACATTATATGTATATAATTATTGCTATTTTGAAATAGGTTCTTAGTTATTTCTTTAAAACATAGTAGAGTAAATGAAGAAGTAAGGCAAACAATTATTTATTCTAGTTACGACCTTTGTACTCGGTTGCTGCTTGTCGTAGGTTGCTAAGCCTTTAAAAATTTTGCACGTGGAGGATATGAAACAAAATATTTTTTAGGTTTTATATATACTTTTGCATAACTAAAAAATCATAAATTAATACATCAATACCTTAGAATTCTACTATAATTTATAAAACTTAGTAACTAAGCTGTATCTACAAAATATGAAATTATGAGCAGACAAAGGACACAACCTACCTCATTGAAATCTTGGTTCAAAAGAAAAAATGTTGCTAGGTGCATTAGAATAGATGAGAAAACCACTAGGGGGACATTCTGAGCTTCCGATTGGTTATTCATGTGATATACAGAAGTAAGTGTATATAAGGGAGCGTTTTCAAAAATAAAGAGGTGAGTGGGGTGCCACTGTGTTTGATGTATTACGTGAGCAATATCTTAGCAAATAGAAAATATAAGACCCTATTTTATATTCTAGCATGTCAATATCTGTAATTTGAGTTTCTAATTCATATGAAGCTACCGACTTAGTATTTTGACTTCACAGACATCTAATTTGAACCAGTGCCACATTCAACATATCACTTGACACACAAAAATCTATGTTTATTTGTGTTTTTTTAATACTTACTTTTAACTTTACAAATTGAGTAATGTATAGTTCTAAAATTTGAATTATAATCTACAGTTTGATACCAAATTTATTGACATAAATTCATGAAATAGTAGTTCAATAAAATTTTGAATGCGAGTCAACAAACGAGATGACATGGCCTTTCACCTGTGACCCATCTCGAAAGGGTTAACTGAATTGTTACCGTTTGATCAAATATTATTTTTTTTTTACTTTCATAATTTACACAATCTATCTTATATAGCTTATTTTCTTTCAGAATTCTCCAGTTTTTTGGAGTCACTTTCATTTGACAAGATTTGGTTCAAAATGTTGGTTCAAAAATTGAAACAGGTTTTAATATTTTCCATACAAGTGAGTGCACCACTATACAAAATATATATGTGGTATATTGTGTTAATCAAACTGGAAGTTACCTTAAATTATATGATAATCTCTACTTTAGTTATTGATTACAGCCTATCAGTTAGTTTTTTAATAGTCTGTATTATGCAGTCTGTAGTTTTATCATGAGGTGAAGTAATTTCAATTTGCTCATTTACATGCATCTGTAAGACATGAAGTTATGCCATCTGCCTGAGCATTGTTTATATGTGCTTCGTTGATTGGATTTTGTAGAGGCAGTAAATGTAAGCGAGTTTAATGATAAGGGCTGACTTTGAGGTTATTTGTTTAAAATCTATAATAGTTTAGTTTAGAGGATGGGAAAGCCGAGAAGGACCAACAAGGCCCCCTTTTGTCCGTAAACATTGTTATGTTATAATATTCTCGTACCTACTGTGCATTTGCATTTTTTGTTTTAGACCGAAAGGTATACAGGTGACTAAATACTAATACGCGATGCTGGTGAGAACAAGTTTTATGCTCATAGTAGCGAATATGGAAGAAAAAAAGTAGAAGCTACAAACAACAAAATTCGCCTTAGTAGTTACAAAGACAAAAGCTATAGTCTCGTTTACTTTCAGGTGTGACACCCATCCTGCCAGGAATTTTTATAATTACCCAATTATTATATATTCTTAACATGAAAATCACCTTGTATTACACTGATTCTGATTCCATGCATTCACAGACAAGTCTAATAAAAATGATTAAACTTAAGTTTCTGTGTACAAAATATTTAATATTTTTCTAAGAACTTGCCAGATTTTGTGAAGATACACCTACTGCATTATAAGTTATAGTTTCATGATAACAGTGGTTCCAGTCTTAGTCAAAATGAAATAGCGCGTATAGAGAGGGTTAATAGAGACATGGCAAGGTTGGGCAATTTTGATCCTAAATTGACGAACACCTAACATACGAGTGTATCAAACGGCAGGGGTGCAAACAACTTGTTTTCAGTTAGTTTTGAAAGACTACGTTGTGCTAGCATTACAAGTCAGCGACGGCAACTTTACTATCCTAGACCGCAGCATGAGTTTCTACTTAGTTTGCACATATAAACAATTTTAACGTGTAGAAATTACAGTAATTATTAAACCAAGACCACAACAAATAAATATATATAAACACGATTTTGCGTAAACACCATGGCTGGTCAATATACAATGTAATATTATTTAAATTGTGTGACTTACAACGCCATACACCGGGTTTCAATACCTATTGTGTAGTTTTGTGCTTCATTTCAAACAAAAAATACTAAGTTTTTCTTAAAAATTACAAAATACCTTCAGGTAACAAAAGTTAGCATTCGTTTTTTTTTTCTTTTGCTAAGGAAATATTGTATCTAGTTAAATATATTTATTGTCAGTTTTGTGCATGTTTAGATTTGGGCTAGTGTGTTCGTTATTATAATAGTAAAAGGGGTAAGAACGTATACGTTTTATTCTGGTACGTACAATGATTTATTTATGTTTACGTAGTTTTACTCAAACCTGAACGAAGCTAATATATTCTGCTGTTTTTTAGATATAATCAGTTTCACTTGTTTAATTAAATCCAAGTTTTTTTATGACTTGTTACGAAGAATGGGTATGATAATGTATTAATATAAGTTAATATATTCAGTTTTGTATAGTTTTTGTGAACAGTTCAAGGTGATCTTTCACTTAGTATGGAATATTATTCAGATAACTTGAGTTGTACGTGGAGACTCATATGTTAGTTTATTTTTGAGTGTCAGATTGAGGATGTATCAGTCACAAAGAATTTCATCAATGCGTGGTCCATACTGAACGTTAACTTTCTCACCTATACTGGACTTCAGTTTGAAAACACAAAGATAATCGAAAATAATAAGTATTCTGTAGGTTAAGTGACGTAAAATTCACATGTCGTGTTTGGAAATCGTGTAAGAATATAACAATCCCAACTAGTTTGGTCACTAGATGGCGACAATTACTTGCTTTAGTAATATGAATGTCACTTTTTTTTGTTTTTAGGAGTAATAGTAGGTAATTATTTTTTGTCCGTTTCTATAAGTTGTTTATCTCTTGTGCTATCTATCTTTTTGTGATAAATTTTTATATTTATTTCTAAACTACTAGAAAATGTATTTTTTGTTAAGCATTAGTGATATTGTGTTTAGATCCATGTTGTTATTCGGTAGTTTTTATTTATTGTGCGATGATATTTAACAAACTTGATTAATCAAACATAACGACGGTGCTCAGCATCCTTCTAGAAAGATACATTTCCTGGTTCATTTCGGTATTTGTTTTTGCGGAATATTTCGTATAAAACGAACACAAACACTTTAAAGGGCTCTAGATTCCATTATATACTTAACTATTTTACTTGGTCGACTCGTACATTTTATTCTCTCAGAATTCTGTCTTTTAAAAGCCTTCTTGCTTTTCTTTTTGTTATCTTTTTTGGTCTATTGTTTTCATAGGTAATTACAATCCATATAATTCCACACATTTTTTAACGTTTTGCCACCTATATTAAACGCGAAGTTAACACTTACACTGTCGAGAATAACCGTTACCCTTTGAATTTTCAATTGTTGTTAATCGCACATTCTACTAACAATGCACTGTCTGAAGATGACTGTTAATAAATCTTTGGTCCCATGCAACTGATGCTATTGTAAATAGCCATAAGGAGGGGTGCACCAATTGAAGAGTAAGGGAAACCAAAATGGTGATTGGGGCTCAAATTTGTTAGGAAGGTCACCATTCCAACAATGTCTATCTGAAAATTAGAAAGAAGCATCTACGTAAACTCTATGTGGCAGGAAAATCGGACATCCTAATAAAAGAATCAGAAAGGATACTAGGAGTCTCGGAAACTAAATGGAATGATTCAGGATATATTCAGAAAGAAAACATTTTTTTTCACCCCGACAGGTGGTAACAACATTAACATGGAGTTGGAATACTTCTACAGAAGGACATTAAATATATATATATAGTGGGACAGTGCACTATAAACGAATTAAGATCAAAGCAAAACCACTTGATTTAGTCATACTTTAAGCATATGCTTCAACATAAGACCTCATAGAGAATATTCTATGAGGCTTTACAAGAAGTAATCAAACAGACTAAATCAGCGGATGTGCTCCTGGTAATGGGAGATCTAAATACAAAATCTAGATGAAAAACTATGCATGTATATCACAGGTCAATGTGGTTTAGGCACTAGAAACGACAGAGGGGAAACACTTCAGTTTTGTGAAAATAATAATTTGATTTTAAGCAATACCTTCTTCCAGCAATATAAAGAGGACTATAAGGACTATATACTTGAAGACTTGCACAGAAATCAGATCGATTACTTTATGAATAAAGATCATTTCAACAACAGTATATATATAAAAAAAAGGACATATCCGGGAGCGGACATCAACTCGGACCATAATGCTCTAGTGACTGTGGCAAAAATTACACCGAAGAAAGCATTAAACACATAAGAAAACCCTGGATGGATGTGATAGCACTGAAACGACCAAACATTAGATAAGCATTATTTGAAAATATAGACAAAGCAACGTTTACATTACGCAATAAAAATAAAAATGACTACATGTTTTGTTGGCTTTCGCTACCATCATCAGGAGTAAAAATATACTCTAACAGTGGGCTTTTATACAAGAACTACAGTGAGTCCAACCATTCTTGTATAAAAAGCCCGCT
The DNA here is from genome assembly GCF_000517525.1 of Limulus polyphemus. NCBI lineage: Eukaryota > Metazoa > Arthropoda > Merostomata > Xiphosura > Limulidae > Limulus > Limulus polyphemus. The sequence continues at coordinate 72,628 of NW_013667748.1, forward strand.
GGTTTGTGGGTATCCGCTTTTGATTTTGCGATAAAAATCCATACATACACATATACATACAGGTATAATATAATTAATAAACATATGCACGAACTGAAATATCTTTTCAACCCAATGGATGGCGCTACTTATCAATGGTTAGACACGTGATAGGTTCTAAAGGTAAAGTATATGCTTTATACAGGTATAACATAAAAAGAAAACAAGCAAGAGTATTAAAGAAGTAGGGATCCTGCTACAAATAGATATGAAACAAAAATTAAAACCACTAACAAGGTCAAAGTAAGGATTACATTTTATAAATTTATGATTGTAGTTTTAATTATTATAAAAGTTATCCCCGTCCCACCAAACATGCTCGCCCTTTCAGCCGTGGGGCGTTATAATGTGACGGTCAATCCCACTATTCGTTGGTAAAAGAGTAGCCCAAGAGTTGGCTGTGATGGTGATGAATAGCTACCTTCTTTCTGGTCTTACACTGCTAAATTAGGGACGGCTAGCGCAGATAGCCATCGTGTAGCTTTGCGCGAAATTCAAAAACAAACAATTATAAAAGTTATAGCTATTAGGGATATGGCTGTAGTGAAAGATTATAGATGTGTCCATTCCATGTACATATCCCCCCCCCTTGATTTCGGAGCAGAGATACATACAAGCAATCCATGGGCATATAAAAATTAAACAAATAAATAGGAAAAAAATCAAATTTTTAACGGAAAGTAGGGATCGTTGGTTATTCGTAGAATTGCTATAACAAGTATCTAAAGCAAAATAAATGATCCAATAAAAAGTACACAAAGTAAAGTGATACTCGTTGAATATATTTTAAAACGATTTTCAATTTCTACCTTGGTTGGCATTGTGATCCGTATAGCTAAATAAAGCAGTTTTAGAATCTGTCCAACGAGTATCATTTTACTTGTTTGTGTACTTTTTATTGCAGCATTTTTATTTTGGATACTTCTTATAGCAATTCTACGGATAACCAACGGTTCCTGCTTTCCGTTAAAGTTTTATTTTCCTATTTATAGATACAAAGCCGAAGCGTTTGAAACGTGGATATTCCAAAGACTTGAAAGAATACCAATGGACAGACAGAAAAACGAATGAAAAGGTTTTAAGAAAAATTGAATATAAAAAGCGAAATCGTGGACATAAAGCAAAGAAAAATAGTATACTTTGGATATGTACTAAGGCACAAAAATACCGAAAGTTCTTCCAGGAGAAAAATTGGAAGGAATGAGAGCAAAAGGACGACAGAGAACAAGATGGTGGTTTATTGCAGTTAACCTTTGTAACGGAGATGGCACGAAATGAATGAATCAATTGGTAGAGTTTTGGGATATCTGTTCAAAGAAAGTTTTACTATATAATTCTATATTAGTTTCACTTCGTAGAATTTTAATGATTTCGTATATGGTGTGTTTGTTTGGTTTATTTTAAATGTTCAAACATTAGATGGTGTTATATTTTATTTCATATATTATTTCTTTGGTTTCCTTTTGTTTGGGGGTAATTTCTTCTAATGATATTTATTTTTTATTTCGGATTTATGTATAATTTAACGGATTGACAGTAAATTTGTGTTTTTTTTATTGAAAGTTTTCTATATTTTGACAAAGTTGTCGCTGAAATGTTCTATAAAAGGAATATAGCTTCTGATAAACTAATGTTTGTTTAGTGGTTTTGTGAAATTGAATGTCTCGTGATTTCTTTGTTTTGGTATCACTTTTTTTTTCTAACTTTTCCTCAGGGTAACCGTTTTTATGAATGAAAATTATTACAAATGAGCTTTGAAGATCTAAGTAGAAAATTAACTCTAAAGTACAATAACTTGCAAGACTGATGAAAAAACAACAACAACTAAACTATCGGAATTTATCAAACGGAAAAGCTAAGTGAAAATTCAAACCCCAGTAAACTAAACAGTCATGAACTTGAATTCAAAGGCCTTAAAACTGTTCTATGTAAATTCCCATCCAAACCAAAATCAGATCTCATAAACGGTTTCCATGAATTTTCTACCAAGTCAGGAAGAGTAAATCTAAAATACCGAGGTTAAACCAAATTTAAAGAACGAATAGAATTAACAAACTTTATCATCAAAACAAAAGAGCCCAACTTAATATTCATAGTGGCAGATAAAGGGAATAAAACCGTTATATTCGACAAGTCAAAACATAGGATTTAAAGAACGAAAGTTTAGATGGTTCGTCAAAATACCTAAGATTAGATGAAAACTTGAATTTTATGTATGATAAGGAGATGACCGCATTCTAATAAACACTTAAGTTAAAAAGCAGAACTTTACAACTGTGTTTTACCAATGATGAGAAAAAAAACGTTCCATAATGTCCGCTTTCAACTTCAACCTTGGCAACTTTCTTTCATTTCAACGTACCAACACTTTTAAAAACAAGATCAAAAACTGATCTTATTTCTTTTAATTAATTTTGAAGAAATTTAAACCATAAAACTAAAATGCCAAATTCCAGTATATATATATATAATATACATTCATCCCAACACCCACTTCACCATTGAAGATTTTTTTTTTTTAATGTTCATATCCATAGGAAATCAACTGAATTTGACACCTATGTTATCAAAAATCATTGCACTCAGAACAATATGTAAATTGGAGATCACCATCCACAATAAAAACTTTGAACCTTAAAATGTATAATTCAAATCGTTCTTGACATTTCCTAACAATTTGAATAGTGAACTGAGGAGAATAGCCGAGTTTTTCATTGGTAAAAATGGTTGTCTAGAAGGAAAAGTTTAAAGAACAATCTGTTATTATTGTAATTTTAACTAAAACTATTTTAGCCATCCTGACTCAAGGTTGATTACTGTTCATTAAAAGGATTGTGGTAAATGAATGATAAACGTCTGAAAGATTGATATTTTTGCTGACAGACAATCTCGTATACGCTAAATTTAAAGATCAAGTTGCAAGGAATTAATGTGCTTTTGCGAGTAGTTTACTAGAAAACAAAATATGTATTACGTCTCCGCACTTGTTACTTGTATTTAGTCTTTAATAACATCATAGATAATAAAATTGTTCGTCCATTCCTACTCGCAGCCCCATTGGTGCAGCGGGATTACAACGCTAGAAAGTGGGTTTCGATACTCGTGGTGGGCAGAGCACAGATAGCCTATTATGTAGCTTTGTGCTTAACTACAAACAAACAAACCTACTCACAGTCACACGGATAGAGAGTATTTCGAAGATTGCATTAACAAATATGGTGGCCAGAGTTCAGATCATTACGTTATCACATGTATGATGTGTTGTAGTTAGAAGATTAAATAAGTAATTTTAGCTTAGCAGTGGAGCATGTTATGTGCCAGACTTTGAAAGCTGGCAGATTATGTGAGAGGTTAAAGTCACCGTGATGTACACGAGTTAAAAAAAAAAGGCGAACTACGCGAGGGAACTGCATAGATGAGGTTAACTATGCACATGTTTACACACACACCGTTCCTCGTGGTTCATCTTGCAGATCAGTGTTTTTGTTATTTAAATTTGTTACACGTACAATACTTGTACGTGGTTTGTTGTTTTAAAAATAAATCGCTACTTCCACAGAACACGCGCATGTTTTTAACTCTTGTATATAATGATCAGTGTAATAGGGTGGGGGTCAGGGGCTAGTTTTGTTACACCCAGACCTCATGATGTTACTCCCATTGTTAAATTCTCCCCACGTTCTTTCTACTACAGCAATATATCCTCTGTTCCTATTGTTATACTGATTGATACCTTGGGTCTTAGTTCTCAAGGAAGAGCGAAACAGCAAAAATACTTGTATAAAAGACCCTCCTACTTCGTTGTCTTGCTATCCATGAAACTGATCTATTACTATTATTTATTATGATAAGCCGGCCTTTAATAAAAGCGAAGACGTGAAATGTATATATAGCGTACATTTTTATTTTTGTTGATATAATGAATTACTAGTAATTCCAGGTTTGGCTTTGAATATCCCGTATTACATGTATGTGTAGTGCAGAATAATACTTATTGCTTTTCAACTTTTCTCACGATCAAACTATGACCAGTTTTCGGCCTCTCTAGCAATATTAAATAGATGCTTATGTTTAAGTGTTAGTTTTGATCCAGCTCTTATTTTTTGGATTATCTAGTGAAGGCTCGGAGTTCTGAAACTAACGATGGATGTAGTTTCACTAATATTAGTTATAGTTGTTTTTATTTGGATAAGTTGCGAAGATCCGATCACTGCGACTTCTAGTACTAAAGTGTGGTATGATACTCAATATAACTGAGTCTAGTATTGTGAGGCTTGAGTTTTTTCATTAAAACTGAACTTGCGTGATTAAATTTACGAAAAGCATGAGAAAAAGTATTGAGTCGGCTATTTCCTTTTGGCCGTATTAAATATTTTTAGAATTATATTTTATTGTTTAAACATTTTAGCGACACCTCAGCATCCGGTATTATTATTTCATCATAATCATATCATGGGTATTTAAAAACTGGTATTTCGATTTAGTGAGACTTTCAAATAGAGCTTGACAAATATTTCTTTTAACACATTTTGTAGCGCCACCTATTGTATATAACAGCAAGTTTTTGTATTATTTTTCAATTTAAATCTGACAAAACCTTTAACTTGTAAAAGAAATAAGAAATAATAATAACTGGGAACTAGAAGTAAATTGCGAAGTAGTAAAGGTATTGTTTCCATACCGTCTTTTTTTTTTTCACTTGTGTGTGTCTGAAATTATATATGTATTTGTATTTAAGTACAAAGATGTTTAATGGACGGGCTATCTGTGTTGTGCTCGTGGAAAAGATAGAACCCTGAATTTTAACTTTGGAATTTCTGAAGTTTATCCCCGAGCCACGGAATGGCACGTAGATTGATAACGTTTAAATTGGAGTAATTGTATTTTTGAATACCTCATCGTACAAGAACGTTTACGACTATAGTCACCTGGTTTTCATTCTGAAGATTTTGTTTTTCAAAAACACTGACACCTTGTGTATTGTTTGCAAAAAAAAGTATGAAAATCATTTGGTTGGCAGAAGAAAATGTACAGGTGACATCTTGAAAACTTACGCACACTTCACGAGCAGTGTGGAACCCGTACAAAAGAAGAATCGGAGTACAATAGGAATGTGACACCGCATTATGTAATTTATTGTTCAAATTCATACCAAACTGATCTTATCCTCAGATCTAAAGGGCATGTAATAGTATTTGTAGTGTTGGGTTAACGATAATCCGGGTTCTCATTTTGTTATCTGCAGGTTTACTTAAGTAACACTGCACAACAAGAAATAAATAAATAAAAATTTCTCTGCTACTAGAACAAAAATGCAATTGATTCGGAGTAATTTTAAGATGCTGATTCTAAAAATCATGTTAAAAATTACTTTTCACTTTTAGTTTTCGAGTTATGGTAGGTTATGAAAATAGAAATATGGTAGATTTATTCAAAATATTCATATATATCGTGAAAATAACTAACTTTATTTATTCATTAAAAATTGCATACAAGAATGTTGAAAAACGGTAGATAATAGCACTACCAGTTTAAAAAAAGCAATAAGTATAACAAGATTATATACTGAAAATACACTCAGGCTACGTTCGAAACTTTCATCATGGTATTATTTTTTGTTACAAAATATCTGCTTGACTTGTTGTGCCTTTTGTGTATGTTCTCAGTTTTACGCTGTAAGAACCAACAGTAATTTTCCACAATCGTAGGATTCCATTGCCCCTGATTTCGGTGTTCGATTGTTGAAATATCTTGGTGGAAACGCTTACTATGTTCATCGCTCACTGCACCTAAATCACTTGGAAAGAAGTACATCTTTAGTGACTCCTAGATGCCATTTTCCTGTAGTTCTCGAGCATATTATCATTCATCACAGCATAGTTATTCATCTCTGTGATTTCCTAAGAAATGTTTGACAACCAGTTTGAATGATTTCCAGGCAGCAAGTTCTTTCTGATTGAGTACTGTTTCAAAATCATCATCCATCAGCACTTCCCGAATCCGTGTCCCATCGAAGATATCTCATCTCATTTTTGCTTCACTGATTTCTGGAAACTTGTCAGATAGATATCTGAAACCGTTACCATTTTTTTTCCATTCCTTTAACAAAATTCTTCATGAGTCACAGTTCAATATGAAATGGGACAGAAACATTTTGAGGATTCACTAACGGTTGATACTCAGTATTCTGTTTCCCTGATATGTGATTATATCTCACTGGTCATTCCTTCTTTTTGGCATGGTTTTTATCATCTCGGCTCTCCCAGAGACACAGAAAGTAACAATGTTTGATACACCCACTCTGCAGGTCTAGTAGGAGTGTAATAACTTTTAGATCACCACATATGTTACTCTTATGGTGATCATATTTGATGGCCTCAGCTATAATTTGCATGCTTTGATAAGTTTTTTTTCATTTTCACAATATAAGCAACAGAAATCGATGGCTTAGTGTTCCCACTGTGCAAAAGTTCAGTTTTCAGATTAACTTTAGACGAGTAGAAAAAAGTACATTATTCAGGATGATGTTTAGTACACAATTCTTTCATTAGTGCGTCAACATATGTACAGGAGCTCAGAGTATTTTGCATGTTGTATGAGAAGCAAGACTTTGATTGCAACTTCGGTAAATTGAAGCTCTTGTTCCTGGAACTAATAAATTCCATTGCTGTAAACGAGAGCCAAGAAGTTTCTCATGTTGCTTTGATAAAGGATAGTCACGAATCAAATCATTTAGCTCTTCTTGTGTGATCAGATGAGGCAGTTTATGTTGAGGTGCCACAGGAAAAAAATATCTAGATGAAGATGATTTATTGTCTTCTTCGTAGGATAACTCTTCTGTTTCCCAATTCACTCGTGGATGTGGCACTGGAAGACCGTCACCATGAGGTACTGGTTTCATTGCACATAAAATATCTGAATATTTAATGTATTCCTTAGTTTTGCCTGAATATCCAGAGACATTAGTCATGCGAAAATAACAGTCAGTTAAATGATTTTTGGGCTCACGCCATATCATGGGAACTACAAGTGATATACTTACTCTCTTCTTATACAGCCACTGTGTCAAGCCAGATGTGTAAACTGTACAACGCAAATGTGAAGCCCAATGTTTTTCTTGATCACTAATTTTACTCCCAAAATAGTGGGAGTAAACTACCTTTACCTTGTGTGTGATGTTTTTCTGTCGAGAAACTGTAATATATTTTCCACAAATATAGCAGAAACTGTTTGGATGATTTTTGCATTTTCGGACTTTACTTGAATTGGAGGCAGCCAGCATTTTAAATGTTTTCTTAAAGATATAAAAGAATTTATGGTTACAGAACTAGAGTTTAAAATATTTAAAAACAACAACAGAGTTTTGCAGAATTTGATTATATCGCGAGTATTATGCGAGGAAGAAGATAGGACTTTCTTTTGACTGTGCGCTTAGCGAGGCGAAGTGACCAACCGAGTGAGTGAGAAGTGTCTGATTCTGCCCCTTTTATGCTCAGTTAAGGGACTTCTCGAATGTTGTAGCAAACTGAGCACGTGAGGATTTCGTGATTCCAGGGTGGAGCCAGTGAGCGTGAGAATGAAGCAAAAATGGTACAATTATATCGAGAACAAATACCATATATGAACAAAATATTTGTAATTTTACACCAGTAAAATACAGTTATAAAAACTATATGCCTTTTTACCCATTAAACTGTCCAAATAAGCTTAATTTCACAGCATAAATCTATTGTATCGAGTTAAGTGCATGGTATTTTACATAGTGCTGATAAAATTTTGAGATACTAGCTGGAGTACCCATCCCCTGAACGGAAGTTATGTAAATTCGTGATTAATGAAAGGTTATCTTGGGACACGAACAGTTAGTTGCTTCTCTTATATGTAATTGTAAAAAATGTCCATAAAAATCGCAAAATGCAAAACTAAAAACTTTTATGAACGTCCATATCAATTTTGGTGAAGATCCATCCACACCCTGCGAAGTAGTTACATGGACATACAACAGACAGTACTATTTATATAGATTACAATAACTCAAAATCTATAGGTGATAGAGAAATTCTGATTACATTTTTGAAATCAGCACCATCAAATTATCCCAAATCACTTGGTTTTTCTCCAGTAGAAATTTTGTTGTTGTTCAGTGTATCATACTTGTATGTTTCAGTTTCTGATCGTACAGTAACAGAAATTAAATTACACAAACATTGACGATCTAAACTACACATACAGTTAACAATTGATATAATAATTAGATTGAGTATCATAATCTAAAAATAAAAATGATCTTGTGGATTAAAGGTACGTTTACGGACTTGCAACGTAAAAATTCCGGGTTCGTTTCTCCGTGGAGTAGAGATAGTCCAGTATTTAGCTTTTTGCAATAAAACAACAACGACTTAAAAGTAATAACAATAATGATAAGGAAAAGTGTCGTGTTTTCTTTCGAAATTCCTTTGGTAAATGAAAACAAAGTGCATTACATCTCAATACAAATTTCAATAGGCGACTAATAATGTACTATTAGGCCTAAAGTTTAAATATGCTTTGTTTGCGAAGAACGAGGGAATAAAATATTACACCATTTCCGTCATTTGTGGTAGTGGACCTGTCGCTTTGTTAATCATTTAGACGAGAGTAATAAAGAGTTGATACAATTATGGAAAGATAAAGAAAACTAAATGAAATAGCGACAAACGAAGACAGTTTTTTTTTGTTTTTTTACAGTTCTTGATACCATGATTCTAATAATTCATTATTTTATATCGTCGCTTTATCAAGAGTTCGATCAAGAAAAAAATCTCAATATCTGGGTCAAAGATCCATGAAGATAAGGTGTTTATACAAACAATGTTGTTTATAGTCATTCCATGTTTTTACACTTTATTTTAAATTTAAATACAACTCCATATTTTGTTTAGTAGTTTTTGTTTCATTAATGTCCAATGGCATTATTCAATTAATTTATCTATTTAAAATATATTATTTCTTCATATATATATAGTATTCCACTTAATAATACTGCATGTGTGGAAAAAATGTTTAGTCTTTGGCTCATATGGCAAGCACACACCTCGTATGCGGGAGATCGAGGATTCAATCCCGTTTATATCATTTTTCCTTTGTTTTTAAACTGTTTCAATAGCCAAATAATTTCAGTTTACGTTGTACACGAAGAACCATTTTATCCGCTAATAGAAGCAGTATAAGTAATCTCTTTTTTTTTTGAAAGGGGGGGGGGCTTAACAATTATTCCAATGTTTCTGTCTGTATGTCTTTAGACATTGTCTGTTGTGTCAAACTTTTTTCAGATTTTAATCAAGCAGTAGAATAAGCTATAAACTGTGTGAACTCGTTCAAGTTACCGATCATGGTATTACGGAAATCAGATAACTTGTTCGACTGAGCAGTTAGTTGATTGATTATTGCTGTCAGAATCTGTCGCATGCTGGTTTAGGAAATATTACACTTAATAATCCACTAACTCGCACATAAAGTGTTTTGTGTTTTTGAATTGCTATAATGAAATAAAACAAGAGGGACTCTTCAATAGCCGCGCCACTTGAAATTCTGTTAGGCAGTATTAGAATAAATTAATCTATGAAACATTGGGCGTGATCACTTACATCAATCGAAAAGGTTTGACTTCCTGAGACCAAAAATGATATCAAATCGGTCAAGAGATGACGGAGCTTGAGCTAAAAGTTTGGACTTGAAAAAACGAACACGGAGCCAATATATGAGACGCTGTGTCGCGGCAAAAAAATACTATATACCAAAGAACTTTATTTTTTTCCCGTAAAGCTAAATGGAATCATGTAAAATTCATGTATTAACACTATATTAGCAGAGACCCACAAAACATTTGCGGTCAAATTATTATCTTTATTACAACATTACTTCTTTAAATACAGGATTTCTAAAATAATACAAAAGAATTCTAATCGCAGAAACCGAAATTTGTAAGTCCACGTGTCTTAGGCCTAACATTAGTTAAGCCATTATTAAGTATGGCCTATATTCGATAAAGATATATAAATTAACACTGTAACTCGTGTACGTTTTTCGCTTTAGTTTAGTTATGGCTAAATTTCACCGTACTTACTGTTATCAGCAAATAAACTTGTAATGTTCTTCTATGATTTAACGTTAGATATTTAAAAAACAAACTGCGATAAGTTATTAATATCTTGTACAAAATCTCTACTAAAGTATATTGACGTCCGTTAAAAAGTAGTTCTCGCTCATGTGCATTTATATAATAAGGTGCGTGCGCATTTTCAGGACAAAAAACCTGATAATTATTATAATAGATTGGTGGCTTATTATTGGTTGTTGTCTGTAGGGGTGTGAAGTACTATTATTGTCGAATGAACTATTAAACTAATACATGTTTATTTGATATGGATTAGTTGATTATACTTTGTTTTTATTGTTTTGAGAACTTTAGTATTTCCGGATTGTTTCCATGTGTTTATCTGGCTTGAATACTGTATATAACATATGCTGATATGACCTTGTTCAACAACTTCGAAATACAATTCAGCTATTCATATTGCTTAAACCTTATCTGAATTGAAAAGGTGTTAGAATTTTACATCTTTTATGTATGTCTCCCTGAGAGGTATTACCCAACATTTATATATCTGGAGCTATATCAGATTTTGTAATTGTAAGTAATAGATGTGGATTGAAGATAAAATGAGCTTTATCTCACATACTTCAAGTAACTACATTATGCGACCAAAGTTTAGACGTGATGAACTTTGAAAATGTGAAACAAGTTGCACCAAATGACCTTGATCACCAAAGATCTTTGTCATACAGAACAATGATCTTTAAGGCAATTGTTTTAGATGACCTTGATCTGATCTCTGATTTGTTATGCCTTTTTGAAAACTTGAGGCTTATGCTAACGTTTTGATTTGCAAAATTTCAAACTTTCGAGCAGATGTTGGTAAACAGACTCGCGTGATGACGTACAAAATTTTGATACTTCAGTATAAGTTTGGTAAATTTGAAATGTGGTTGATTCCTTCGTAATATGGTAAAGAAGAACTATTTTTTAAGTAACCGGGCATAAGATTTACAATTATAACAAACATTTTAGAGCTAGATGTGCCATATGCAGCTGGAAGTTAGAAGCTAAGTTTTTGAATGGACACTATCTTTTCTATTGTTATTAATCAGTTTTACAGAATACGAGGACTTTCTTATGCCAAGTCACCATGTGGGGCCCTTTCTTTGTAAATACAAAACTAACAACTTCTCGAAATTCTTCTAATCAATGAGTGCTAATAACCTTAATTGAATTTCATTGCTTTGAAATTACCGGTTTGAGAGAATTTATTGCTTATAAGGTTAATATCATGGATGTCATCAGTGGCTAGTTTGTGTGGGTTGTCTTGGAAGTTATAAAGTTAACATCAACTTTATAACTTCCGAGACAACCCACTCTGACACAAACTAGCCACAGATGACATCCATCCCACTCTGACACAAACTAGCCACAGATGACATCCATGGTGTTTTGTCTTGGAAGTTTATGAAGTGATGATGGTCTTACACTGAATAAGCAGCGATTTGATAACCTCGTTCCTTTGTTCAGACACTTACAGTCGAGAGTAGTTAAGAATGCACATGCTCTGTTTTCTGCGACTTTTTCATGTGCGTGATTTTGTTATGCTTGCGAATTTTGTGCTTTAGAAACAATAAATTAGAAACATCTTTTGGGGTAAGTTCATGTTCCTAATTAAGACTAATAACCTCATCAATGTTTATTTAAAGGAATACTTTGGAATGTATGTCATTTGTGGAAAAGTGGATATGCTGTTGATAATGTTTCCTTTTTGTAGTTTGTATAACTTGGTGTGTTTTTTTTTCTCTCAAACGATGGCCAACATTAATTCAGTTCCCTGCGATAAACATAGCAGATAGCACAATTTGGCGTTGCTATAAAGCAAACAAAAACAAAATGCTTGTACCGAAATTTGAAACACACTTTCTTTTCGATCAGGTTTACAGTGTTTATGATATATTTTTATATTCTTTCGAAGAAGCTTGCTTTAAATTAAATGGTTAGACACCTGGTCGTCGAACTTTCTATGGTACTTGACACTTAAACAGTTTTTTTAATGTTCTGCATATATATATCGTTCTCACCATTGCCCCCCCCCCCAAAAAAAAAACACAAACAAACAAAAATCAGAAACAAAATTGACGTTTATTATATTTTTATTTAACCAAATAATCACCAACAAAACATTCAAGTTTTACTTTTAACTTTCAATGCCCATCCCCCACTTCTCAAACTCTAACTCCTATTGTTCTCAAAACCCCCCACCTTCCCCAGAAATTCACTTCTAACCCCTATTGTTCTCTTAATCCACAACTTTTAGCAGGCGGTCAGTTTTTGTTGCTCGGAACACGTTTTTTTTTTTGTTTGTTTGTTTATTTTTTCAATTAAACCAATTATTGACTGTAACTTTCAGTACCGCATTAATTGACACAAATATTGGAGCTTAGATGTCTAACTTTGACACTCGGGTAGCCCAATACCCGGCCGGATACCCATGCGTCCCTATTCTTGATCCTCAACTCGTGTGTAGATTTTTGTTGCTCCCTTAACTTTCAGTATTTTTTTTGGGGGGGGGGGATATATATTTTTACAGCATGCCAGTGTCAGAGACAAAATGAAGAAAAGAAAGCGTGTGTAAAGACATGTCTTTATAGAATGTGTTTTTGTCAATGAGGAATACCGAGTAGTATATTTCCATGCTCCTTTAGTCGGACTTCAGAATGAGATAAAGACTTCACAGTGACTTCTAAAGAAAAACAACAACGTATAGGTAGCAGTTTTTGATACGAGCCCTCATTACATTACCAAACATTTCGTAATATATAGTCGTAGGCTATCGGTGAATAATGATATGATGCTTGATGTTGGCAATCATATGTACTTGACTAAGTGTAAGAAACGTGTAAAACTAGACAATCGCATAGTGTAGTGGATATGAAAACTGAGTGCAGTTGTGTTTGATAACACGTACATGAAATGAAGCATACAACTAATAGTTCATTACTAGTCGTCTCTTATTTGGTGAGATCAATTTGAAACACGATTCTAAGCATATTTTGACTGGTGTATAAAATTGTGCGCATATCAGGATGTATATACATAAATGATATACGTTTTCACACGAACTTGTTCAGGTTTGTTAGTGTGCACAGTATATATAACTTTTAATTACTAAAATAATCATGATAATGATTCGGTGTTTATGTTCGTAAGTTGTAAATATGTTATGGATTTTTATCAAGCATATATCGTGATGATAGCCCTCCATTAAAATAATGATTCAAGTAATGAAACATGCAGGTTTGAGTTGTTCTAGTTTGTTAAAAAGATGCACCCGAATAAGTAACTGCCCGAGGAAGTATTAGCTATCGGTAGCTATTATATGTAACCTGTCGAATTAATTGACTGTTCTGATTAGACCACGTGGGAATTCCCGATATAGTTTTTCCCACAAAAATAATCGTGTAAGATGTGCACTAGGCAGAACAATAGGCATAAAGCTCTCCTAATAATTACTAGTCATGGAGAGATGAAGATAAATAAATAGGTGTATTTTTTTATCATCGTTTTGGGCAATCGGTCATTCGTTCAACAGCATTATTATGGGAATTTATGTGGCGTTCCTTGTTCTTTTCTGGACCTTTCCACCACCCCAGTTCGTTGAGATTATCACCATCACTGACCTCTTAAGTAATCTACATAATATATTTGCACGTGCACACACATAATATTAGATGAAGTTTGTAGGCATTTATGGTGTGGGTATATGTGCACTTTCATAACTTTTGTTACATACAATAAATCGTGTAGATGATATGAAAGACACAAGAGAATATGTATGTATGTATATATGATGGAAGCTTGTTCCTCGTGTACGTGTATAATAGCATTGCATCAGTTATATGACTTGCTTTCAACGCAAACGAAAAATAAACTCATGCATAGTCACCTTATTCTCATTTTATATGAAGCATTAATATTATCATTTTTTCCAGAATTGAGTAATAAAAATATTCATATTCATATAGTGTTATGTTAACACTATTATTGTGAAGGTGTTATTTGTTTACAAAATTAATTCGACTATTAACATAATATTATTGCCGCGAGATGGTAGAGCTTTGGGTAACGGAGCTGGCGACCCGGGTTCGAATCCGTGCGATATCACCAAGTATTATCGGCACTTTAAATTGTGGATGCGTTATAAGAGTGACAGTAAATCCCTTAACGTTGGTGTTAGAATACAACTGAATGGCTGCTTTCCCCGTGGTCAGTAGTTCAAAATTGTGTACCGCGGCAGATAGCCTTAGAAGCTTTGCCAGAAATACAAATATAAATTTCTCGACATTTTGCTTTTACACTATTATCAGTTTACAGCTCTTGGCGAGAACTGGCATCAATTGAAGAAGGAGGTCACTTGTAAACTTAGCCAGTATAACATAACATGGGTTTAAACAAGTTTGACTTGGCCTCAGCTCTACAAATTACAACAGTGTTTACATTATTGTAAGGATGCTAATACGCATCGAAATTAGTAAAGCCGGAAGAACTGTAAAAGGTTGTTGACCTTTAAAGGCTGTCAGGAAAAGAATGAGCCATGTCGACAAACTAGTAAATTTATGTGTTTAAAATCGATATGTAAAAATTGCATATGTGTGCTTGAAAGCAGGTGAAATGATCAATAAAATAAACCTGTGTAATGGACTTATGGTAGTACCTTAAAAAATAACACAGAGACGAGGTAACATGATTTTTGCCCAGTGATTGATATCGCCATTTTGAACTAGAAAATATTACTGTGCATAACTGTGTTATGGCAGTATTCAACACTTGCTAGAAGTCATGCCTTTTCCATTACTTATGTATGCTTAAACTTGGGAGGGGGATATAATATTGTAAATAATTCCCTGGCCTAATACATTTAGAAATAAACTAGCCACGCACGCACCTATTTTTTTTTATTCTTTGGCTAATCCGTAAGTACACCAAAAAAAACCTTGACAAATGAGCTATTGTTAAGTCTAAATCACAATTATTAATATGAATATTTCTTAAAGGTTACGGTTTAAATGCTGAAAGCTGTCGAAGCATTAGAAACCAATAGGCCTAAGATTTGGTATTAAAATCACATTAACTGCAGATGTGTATTTTCAACATCCCTCTAAGTTTGTGCACTGTTACAGAGGCTCTTCATTCGATACCATGACTCGTCAGCTGGGCTAAACGAAGAGAGACAAAAAACAAACGTGCAGTCAACATGTTTTTATCACAACTGTTAGGTCAGTTGACTTCTAATGCTTCGCCTACTTTCGACGTTTAAAACATAACTTTAAAATATTACACTGCAAGCATAAATGGCGTTTCAGAGAGTATTTTATCTCTCATCGTCCAGCTCAAGTGTTTAGTTCTGTTATTGAACGAAGGACCTCTTGGGCAGTAACTTATGGGAGACAAAAGTTTTATCTGAAATGTTGTTTTTACATTCCTTTGACGTTGAATCCGCAATGAACAAAGTAAGACGAATGTAGAAAAATAAATATACAGTAACTGTGACTTTTTATCTTATCATCCAAAAATTGAAATTGAATGCATAAACCTTTGGGTTACATCTCACGATAGAAATGTTTGTTTTCAATTTGAAAAGCATTCGGCTCTCCTTTTGGAGCTACTGGATTAAAATCCTAGTAGGAGAGCCAAAAGCTTGTCAAACGAAAATAAATTTATTTTTATGAGATATAATCCAAAGGTTTGTTAATTTGATTGGAACCTTTCCTTTGTCAAATATTTAGCAGGCAGTCGTAGAAACTTTATGTTCTGTTTGTTGATTTTAAAAACTGTTTTATTACGTAGAGGGTTCAGAACAGTGAACTAAATTGTTTTTATAAATTTGTTGTTGTTTTTTTTCTACTGCAAGTTCTGCCGTGTACAATTTTCATTATACATTCGTGTGCTTGTTGAAATACCTCTATGATAAAGGGGGAAATTGGCTGGAATGAACAACAGTGACCAAACTGAGTGAAAACTGGAAATGTGCTGGTAGGGTAACAATTGAAAATGAATTGATCACAACCACTTGTCAGAATGTTTAGTCTATAAGAATGCAGTGTCGCTTGGTTTTTTTTTGTGTGTGCGTGTGTGTAGTTGGGAGAGAGAAAGGGGGGAGACGCATTCTTTCACGCAAGTTATTTCTCGTTCTTTAACGTAGTTTAATTATTCTGTTGAACTTTGTTAAAGGTAAAATTGAAAATATTATTTGCGAGTAGAGCCCTAATATATTCTTTGATTCACTGTATCCTTTGTTGTGGATCGTAGTTTTGTCCATTCAAGACTCATCAGCATGGCTTGGATCAAACCAGAAATAAAAAGTTATGTGTGTGTGTTTAAAGTATGAATAGCATAGATTTTACAGCCTTACAAAGGTCAACCATGGTATATATTTACAGCCTTACAAAGGTCAACCATGGTATACATTTAAAGTTACAAAGGTTAATCATGGTATACATTTAAAGTTACAAAGGTCAACCATGGTATACATTTAAAGTTACAAAAGTCAACCATGGTATATATTTACAGCCTTACAAAGGTCAACCATGGTATACATTTAAAGTTACAAAGGTCAACCATGGTATATATATTTACAGCCTTACAAAGGTCAACCATGGTATACATTTAAAGTTACAAAGGTCAACCATAGTATATATTTACAGCCTTACAAAGGTCAACCACGGTATATATTTAAAGTTCTGATATTGGAATATAATTGCTAATTAGGGAAGTGATTCAATAGTATGCAAATTATGTAATTGTTTTTCTACTTTAGAAACGTGTATTTTATCCTTTATCACTTAGGAAAAGTAAACTCGAACCCGCAACGAAACTTTACGAATCTCAGCTTTTCCCAACACAAATATGTTCAACTGAGAGTACTCCTTTTTTATGCAATTGAAAAAAAAACATTCTCTTGTTTCATTCATATAGTATTGTTCGTCTTCATTTAGTGGCATTTCTAACATAATTTAGTTAAATTATGAATAAAAATCAGTGTCATCATGTAAGAGTTGCTTGCGCTACATAATATTAAACTATAGTGTTTTTTAGTTGTGAATATGGCCATGGTTACGTTCATGTGATCATTAGTGGACATTTCACTTTGCTAGTGGTACCAGTTTGAACATTGGTCCTGGCATGGTCCATAACTTGGGATAAAAAATATATTAAATAATTATGTTATTGAACCTCCTCCACTTTCCCTACCCCCACTAGCTAATGGATCTTTAGATTTTTCTAGAATTATTGGTAATTTGTGGCATTTACTTCACACCTTCAGTCTTATAAATTTTAGCAATATCTTGAAATTTATCTGCTTTTTTAAATTTGGTGGATCAACGTTGATTAGCATTCGATGAAAGTGATTGAAGAGAGTTTAAAATGAAAAAGTAATGGTTCATTCTTGCAGATAAAAATGGCTGAACGCTGGTGTTATTTCAAATTGAGACAGGTAAAAGATAGTAACCATTTTCTACACACATACATGCACTCGCTACATACGCTGGTTTCGCGTAAACTTAAAGAAATATATATATATAAAGAAAAATATACGTCAAAATACTTCTTTTATCGGACTGAACGAGGCTAAGTGGTTAGCGTGTGGATCGAAGAGTCCATGGTTCGAGACGACTTGCAGCAGAATACTTTAAGCTGTAAGTGTGTTATAAAAGTAACGATTAATCCACTTCAAAGAGACGAACAAAGCCACCTTGTAGCGGAGGGTGTTATTGACTGGCTGCCTTTCTTCTGCTCAGTAGTTCAAAATAGGGTCGGCTGTACTTGAACTCTGTATTGATCATAGATAAAAATGAGCGATGTAACAACTGAACTGTTATAGTAACACATTTGACGAAACTTCAAAGATTTGTAACAGTAAGAAACATCTTAAACAGTGTGACTACAATAATACGTAAAGTCTAAAGTTTGTGCTGACATCAAGGGGGTGTAAAAGTGAAGTGTTGATTATACATTTTGTATTCAACAGTGGTTGGTGTTTTTTAATAGAACATTACACCGGCTATGTTATATATATATAGTGTATACACTGTTGTGACTTAATTCTGATAGTGTACATGTTTTTGGTTTGTATATTTCCTTTTTTTTAGCTCACCCTCCATTTACAGGACATATACATATATGAATGGTGAAACAAAGAAATGATATTTCTGGTGGTTAAGAATTTGATTACCGATATCTGTACACACATTTTCTACTAACAGTAGTATGTTTCGGTCCAGTGCTTTAAAACAATAGAGAAGCATTAATTAATCTTCTATCTGTTTGATATTTTGGCAATAGGAAGGTTAAATCACATTTATAACTTATGATATCCGTTATTTCGGGAAATCTGTACTAAATATTTAAAAAAAAGTAAATGTTAGTAAGTGGTTTCATGACTAGGTGTTACACCACTCTGTCCTGTCATCCTAGCTATTAAACAAAGATTACAGGTTTTTTTAATGGTGCTCCATTTAGGGTTCACCCTGTGTTCCCTTGAGGTCTGTACCACATCTAATGTTGTGCTGAGCGTGCACCGGACTTGGATGAAGGAAGAGGCGTGTTCCTGGGGAAGTCAATACAATATGTGTAGAGGGAACCACTGCAGTTGTATTTAGGGCCCTGTTTTCAGGCCACATACTCGTGTAGCACTTATTACATGCATTGTTGTTGTTGTTTTATATCCTCGCATGGGCTCACTTCGAAGGTTTCGTCTATGCATACAAAGAGACTAAATAATCGTCTAGTGTATTATTACTATTAGAGTTAACTGTGAAGCTGAAAAATACAGGACTACAAAATTTAACGTATTGTATATGCACTCCTCTGTCGTGTATTCCAGTTTAGTCACCACATACATCATGATGAATCATTAGCCTAGGTGTGGCTGCCGGTTTAAGAAGTGCCACCTGCAGGCAAGAGAGTAATATTAGGTATCCAAATTGCTTAAATGGTATGTATTTATATTACGAATTTACGATATTATTCAAAAACATATATTATTCTCTTAGTTCATGTATATATATTTTTGTCTCGTGAATTTTGTCGAAATTCCTCTATTTGTAAGTTAAAGTCCATTTTATTTCTACGACACCAAAATGTTGCAGTAGTAAATCTTTTGATATAATGCTCTAGATGCTTATTTATTTCACATGGTAATAGTAAAACGCAGATCAGATTATTTATTAACTCGTGTAAATAAGATCATGTAATGAAAAACTATTAACTACACACATTCATTGCAGTAAATCATGAAGGTTATTTTCAAATATATGTTAAGCCTAAAGGTAATGTTAATAATATTTAATCCTACCAAATAGAGTACCAAAAAAAGGGATATAACTGTATGTTTTTGGATATAAGCTATGACAAATTGCATCAAAATTACCCATTAGTCTCAGTCATGAAAATATAAATACAAATTTCGATGGAATAATCGGAGTATATCAAGACTACACTGTGTAATGTTTTACTTCATTTTTTTGACATCCTGCTGACACCATATGGTGAAGAGACAAAACCTTTCTTTGGTTGTGTGCTTCAAAGATGAAACTGTGATTATTTCAAGGAATTACAATCTAATAGTTTTCACTTGCGACTAGAAAAGGACCTGTAGAAAAAAAATTAAATCGCCGCTCGTATCGTATCTCAGAAACCTGTTAAAAACGCAAAATTTTGGTTTTTACGTATATATGTTAAAAAAAAAGAAGATTAAATCATGGTTGCGTTCAGTTGTCACTAGGGGAATTGTGGTAAAAAGAAACGTGATATATATATATATATGTAAAACTCGTAAAAACGTGATACTTCTTCGAAATATGCGTTTTTATGAACTTTCTTTGTAGTTGAATAACATATATACTATTATTCTGTTTGTTTGTATGTACGGCCGTTACGCTTTCTGACCGAGAACCTGCTTCATAAGCATGCGTAGTTAGAAAGTTCCCCAAGAAAAATTGCGCATGCGCATTATCACTCGACGACAAACAGTCTGCCTGCGGCAGAGAGCTGCAAAGCTCTGTGATCAAGTCGCTACAATTGCGGTATGAAACAAGAACTAACAATAAAAGAGGAATGTAAATATACTTTACTAACCATTTTGT
>NW_013667748.1:93892-111863 GCF_000517525.1 Limulus polyphemus
GCTAGAAATGTTATATTTAAAGAAGTACTGTTACGATAATGATACTAATTTGGTCGGAAATGTTTTGCAGGTCGCTGCTAGTTATACGTAATTAGCAGAGACCCGTAAAACATTTGCGGTCAAATTATTATCTTTATTGCAATAGTACTTCTTTAAATACAGTGTTTCTAGAATATTACAAAAGAATTGTAATCGCAGATATCAAAATATACAAGTCCGTTTATAAATTAGTTAAGCCATTATTAAGAACGGCATATATCGATAAAGAGTTAAGTTAACATTGTAACTCGTGCGCGTTTGTTGCTTTAGTTTAGTTAGGGCTAAACGTTACCGTACTTGTATTATCAATAAATACACGTGTAATGTTATTCTACGACCTGACGTTAGATCTTTTTAAAAACTTTGATAAGCTTTTAAATATGTTGTTGTTCAAAATATCCACCAAAGGATATTTACATCCGTCGAAAGTATGTGCGCGCACGCATGCGCATTTTGAGGACAGAAAAAAAACTCGTATTATTATAATAAATATATCTAAAAAAAATATTTTTTTTATGGATATGCTTAAGCAAGTACAGGTAACCTTGCTGTGTTTAGCGTTATTATTATTATGTATACAGAAATGGTAGTATTTCCTTTTACGCATTTGGCTTGTAGGATAATGGACCAGATAAAATGTTTATTTTATGCAGAAAAACAACAACAAAAAAACGTATAATCTGAACTACAAAATATCGGTAGAATTCGTCAGATTTTGGGGAGTTATTGTTTCAGACACATATATCTAAATACCTTGTAAATAAGCACCAGCGTGAATTTTTTGAAATCGGTTAAAGAAATATGAAGCTACATAGAAAATACAACGTTCGGAATACATTTAACAACATGTACCAGAAAGGAATGAAAATTGAATATATTTTTTTTTTTTTCAAAACATATACGTATTGGCTTTCGTTTTAGTTGGTGGGCCATAAGGTTTATTTGGTATATACGTGACGTTTTGTATTTTAACTGTGATAGATCACGGTCTATATAGTTAATGTGTGAACAAGGTTTAACAGTGTAGCAGTTTGTGCAGGTGTATTTTAATTCTGGTTTATTGTTAGTGTGCTTGTTCTGATATTGTGGCTAATATTCAACCTTGAACGCTATTCGCCTCCATCAGTGTGGCTCGTGCTTATCATTCTGTCCACGTATTTAAATAATATCTAAAACGTTTTCCTTCCCCTTGGGTGTGTAGGATCAGTTTTATCCGTATTTAGACACGCTCGTTTTGTGCGTAACTTTGCCAGCGTTTATACTGGTTACGTTAAGAAACCTTACGATTGTGGTTTTTTTTTTGCATGTTTGTTAGGTAAGAAACCTTACTGGTCTTTCCGTTTTGTTTATTTACACGTTGCGTAGTTTCTGTAATTGCGATAAGTAACAGTGATAGTATTCTTTAGTGTAGAATGACTCATTAGCTACTTTTTCCATTATTATTTTTTCACTTACTTTGGCGTTTGTTCAAAACCGTAGTTTTATGTCGATTCTAAAGCACCGAGTTGTTGCTAATTGTCTGTTTAAACATTGTAACAGTTCATCTCAGCGCGAGACAGGAGGTTCGAAAATAGCTTAAATATTTCTATATTGTAATACACTCTACGCGCAAGAAAAGACTAATTCATGTAGCGCTCTGGAGTGGCCTACGTTCAAATGAAAGCATGCATGAAAATGAGGAGTTTATTCAGGTTGCGAAGAAACAGACATTTGCTTCATGTAGATTACGTGTTTACTGACTCAGTACTTGATGGGCGGCTTTTACTACCATTCCTGTTAGTGATTCTCGTTAAAACAGTGTCGTGGCTCAAATGTGAAGTGAAAGGCAGTACTTTAGATTTCTGTCGGCAATTTATTGAAAACAGTACTATAATTTAAGTCGTGCTCTTGTATATCGTGTACTTTATTTTCAAAGGTGTTTTAAAACATCTATACTGGTAGAACGAAAATTGACAATGATGTCGCTGATATTCGCATTTGGACGAAAACTTCACCAGCTATATAATATGATACATGAAATTGAATCTAGAGATAGTTAACTTGTCAGCATCCTTCCTTTACTCAACATTCGTCATGAACTGGGTGAGTAACTAGACAATTGTAAAACTTGGAGTAAAAATGTTAACTTGTCTCTTCATAATGGAACCATTTTATATTATTTATATTTGAGATTAGTTATAGAACCTGCAAACCGGCTCCGCACTTTGTGGCTATGTGTGCGTTATAAGAGTGACGGTCAAATCCCGTTATTTAATTAAGGTATTCCACAAGTTGGTGTGGGTGTAATAGGCTAGCGCAGACAACCTTCGAGTAGTTTTGTGTGAAATTTTACAGTTACGGAACTTGTATATGGTTTTTTTATTATCCAGAATATTCTGGATATTAGTTCTGCAGACCTTGGAGGAATACAAGAAACGTGATGGGATTGCCGTAATTACATCCCAATATTTTTGTTTAATTTATAAGGAAACTAGAATGCATGAAAAAAAAAGCACATATTTCTAAATCTTGTATCTTCTGTCAGTAGGTATACAGGGTTCTCATGTATACTTGAAGTTAAAGATCTTATTTCAAACACTTAAACACTGAAATTTCTGATTTTACTTGAAAATTAATGTAATTGGTGAGCAAAATTGTACTACTCTTCAAGTGCTGAAAACTACAATAATATAGTTTACATAGTGACAAAGATTATGCATAGAACTTATATTCCCTGGCTGGGCTTGGTCTAGTGATTAGCATGCTTGGACAGAGTTTGAGGGTTGGCGGCCCGTTGCTGCAAAAACGCGCTTGGCACTTTGAGACTTCGAAAGCACTATAAAGGTGACTGTCAAATCCCATTATTCGGCCAGACATGAGTTGACCGTGAATGATGTTGACTAACTGCCGTTTCCCTGGTGTATCGATTCAAAATTCAGGTCGACTTGGCACTGATAATGGCAAGAAAGAACAAAGCACTGGTAAAATCAATTTTTTTATATTGATGTGAATCCTGGACTCTCATGGTAGAAGACGAAAAGAGAATACTGAGTTTTGAAATGTTAGCAGCTACTGTAGCAAATATCTTGGGCAGCTCGCAGATCTAAAGATGAAGTTTGGACAACAATCACTATCGTAACTGACCATAAAGAACGAGTGCTCTCTACCAACAAATGGAAAAAAAATTGCAGTAACTTGGAAACATCAACAGAGCAAGAATCCTATCGAAAATCACACTGAAGGCAAGAAGATTAGAGGAAGATCAACAACTGGATCCAGCGACATTGCACTTTTTTTTTCAGAGGGAGCGAATTTCAACGAACCTGAAATTTTCAGATATCACTTATACATGAAGGGTATCGTTATTGAGCAACTAGTGACACTATATAATATACTTTGTTTTTATATTGACGAATAAAAATTTAGCACGTTTAAATAGAAATATTGTTGTTATTTTAGCCGGTATAGGAATACTTATACTTGAGGGCGACCAATGCCGCTATCGCCAGATAACATTGCACAAATCTAAAGGGAGTGATCGCACTTGTGGCCTGTGCCACTGTTTGGATACATAACATAAACGAGTGGACAGACTTGAACCGTTGACAGCTCTTCTAAGCTACAGCCCCCCAGTGGTAGAGCGGTGTGTCTGCGGACTTACAACGCTAGAATCCGAGTTTCGATACCCATGGTGGGCAGAGCACAGATGGCCCATTGTGTAGCTTTGTGCTTAATTAAAAACAAAACAAACAATTACTCACTGCAGTGTTCATAGTTCACATTTGTGGAGTCCCCGTCACACCAAACATGCTCGCCCTTTCAGCCGTGGAGACGTTATAATGTGACGGTCAATCCCACTATTCGTTGGCGGTGGGTGGGGATGACTAGCTGCCTTCCCTCTTGTCTTACACTGCTAAATTAGGGACGGCTAGCGCAGATAGCCCTCGTGTAGCTTTGCGCGAAATCCATAACAAATAAACATTTGTGGAGATGTACATCATTTTGTTAATCGATAAATTGATAGCTCACGTTGAGATAGTTACGTAGCTTCAAAAGTTTTAACCATATTCAAGTTGTAGATATGATGTATTATACAAGTTCTTGCATTTCACCGTCTTGGTTCAGTATGTAATGCACATGTTTTTCCGGAAGGATCTCGACCGGAAATAAATATTAAAACATTGTGTGTAATTCACACGGCCACTTTGAGCTAACAACTTAGACACAGATGACAGCATTACCTTTACATCCATGTTTAATCTCTTACATACGAGTTTGGTTTGTCTTTTACCAACGAATAGTGGGATTGACCGTTATATTATAACGCTCACACAGTTGAAAGGGGCGAGCATGTTTGGTGGGGAGGGGATTAGAACCCGTGACCCGCATGTTACAGGTCGAGCGCCTTAACCGCCCGTCCATGCTAGGCCTGTTACACATGAGATTCCAGAATTAGTCCTTCAGGCACTGATGGCCCAGGCTTCTTGTAACAACAAATAAATATTGTCGTGAAATATTATAGACGAAACTGTCGTTCAGTCACTGTTGTTTTTATGAATGCTGTTTGTGACTAACTGAAATGAAACATAACACTTTTCTCTCTCTCTCCAAGACTTGCTTTGGAAATTAGACATTTTAGTATTCAAGAGATTAAAGGTAAACAAGAACAACTACCGTTAGAATGAAGTGGCATTTAACGGTTGATAGCAGTTAGAGAGTTTGAACCAGTCATTATGAGGATCGACGGCTGTGGTTTTCCTGTTCTTTGCTGCCTACCTCTCTTTCTTTTTCCATTGATTACACTCAACAGCATCTCTGCCAATTTTCCCTCACATCTAATTACATGTCAAAGCCAATTCATCTTCCGTTTCCTACATATATTCAACATGTCTTTAACTCCACATTTCAAATGCTTTCAACTGTCGTTCATATTCCTAATAATACCTTACAAGGTTCGGCCAACATTTGACATTTAAGTTAATCCTAGATCTATATACTAAACAAGTAAAACAAAATAATCCTCGTACTAACAAATACATAAATTGAAAAACAATGAAATATATATATATATATTAAAGATTTTAATCAATACTGTTGATGGAGCTAACATGTAAGAAAGAAGTTACAAAATAGATGAGACCTGTAGTGTGTGCTTCATGCATTATCGCCGATTCCTGTCCTTTGAGAAACAAGGCACGAGTATTTTGATTTTATACCTATATCAGGGTTTTACAGCTGTTGTGAAGACCTGGCAAAGCTCTAATAACTGTTTGGAAATCCTCACAATATCTTAGAAATTGTTGTTGACGTAGGTATAGGTAGCTGGACTTTTAAGCGGTTTTAAGCCATGTGTGCGTTATAAGAGTGAAAGTCAATCCCCTTGTTTATTCGGTCCTTTTGGTCAGATGTTCAAAACTGGGAGGAGCTATACCTAAACTTGGGGTCTTTGTTGTGAATATTGTCATCGTTGAAGTACAAATTCAAGTACTTAGATATAGCTTGATTATTATATATTTATTATCCGCATTCAGAGTTACGTTCAATAACCTAGTTATGAAAAAAATATACACAAAGTTAATTTAAAAATAACATCACAGTTGGTTGTAAGCTGTAACGCAGCTTAATGATTGCGCAGCGTTGTATTAAAATATTACTGTTGAAATATAGTTATCAGAAGATGTAATATTGTTAGTCATTTTTATAATAGGACTGTAATATTTTGTTTTAAAACTACGCAAGTCTTTCTTGTTGAAATTTGTAAAGTGGAGTCACCCCTGAGATTAGTAAGTTTAGCCTCAAATTCTTTGAATTAGTTTACTGTCTCTGACTCGTCAAGTACTGTGGTTAGTCCATAGCCTGTACAGCCGAAATACGCTTATAGAAGTTGTTAAATAGCCACAATATTTCTACACACTTAATTTATTTGCGTGAACATAATTACCACCCAGTACGAAATATGCAAGTCCAGCCTGTCGCGTGACGTAAGTAGAATATAATTGGTTGCTTTTTCAACCCAAGTTCGTTTGCTCACTATTGACTAAATTCACATGGATGAAACAGTAGTACATCTACAGAGGAAGACAAAAAGAAAAAAAAAATCAGACTTGCATGGTAAATGCAAAAGGACTTCCGGAATTTAACTGAACCAACGTTTAATTTCTGAGCAACATACAGACGTAGATTTCAGGCGGTAACGAATTTTATTTTACTTTGACGTCAATGAAAGCTTATGTAGGATTTATAGTATGTGAATAAATATATTTCGTGAGAAACTGAACATGTGTGAAAAAAACAACAGGCAGTATATTTTAAAACAGATCAAACTGTTACTTTTATAGTTGAATAATAGCGTAAGCGAATTGTTGTCTCGCGCGCTAACGAATATTTTGTCGAATGTATTTATACGTATATACCACATGTTCCACCTTTTTTGTGTTGATAGGATTTAGAGGTGAGTTAGTCCAAGTATTTAGTTTAGTTTGCTTGTGAGGATTAGATATTTTTAAAAAAGCGTATCAAATAGAAAACATTTCAGTTAGTTCTTTCTCATTTTCGTTGCTATTTTTCTCACCAATTATACAAGTTTATTTCTTTCTTAAAATGAAACCAAAAGTATATTTTATAATTCGTAAATATTTACGTTGGCTTGAATGGAAACTCACACACGTGTGTTACGGCGTGGTCATAATTTCTGTAAAATTTTGTTGAAGAAAACATTGAAATTTACTTGTTTTATGATGATGATTTGTTATCATTAGTTAAACTTGAGTTTATATGCACTTGTATATCTTGATTCACAGTGTATTATGGTTATTTAAATTTGTATTGTTGGAATGATGAATCAACTACACTCGTTCGCTGATTCGCAGTGTAGTTATTGTTTTTTTAAATGTACACTGTTTAACTAACGAATAAGTTACACTTATTTAACTGTTTAGATATCATGTATTAAATTTACGACAGTTGAACTTGGTTTATTGATAGTTTGTTCACTGCTTATTGGGTGTTTATCGTGTGAATGTTTAACTAACGAATAAGTTACACTTATTTAACTGTTTAGATATCATGTATTAAATTTACGACAGTTGAACTTGGTTTATTGATAGTTTGTTCACTGCTTATTGGGTGTTTATCGTGTGAATGTTTGGTTCACCGTGCTGTTATCGTATACTATGTTTATGAGACTAATATAACAGTAACAATTATTTCGAAAGTGTACTCGTGTTTGTTAATACAACATAGGATAGTTATTCTCTGACTTGTTGATTAACCTTATATTATTTAAATGACCAGATAGCTACACATCCCGTAATTCACAGTATATTAATTGTTAACATTGTATAAAATGATAATATTGAAATAACTAACGTTGAAATAATGTTGCTGAAATAATACGGGTGTTTCACTTGTTCGATGGTTAACGGAACAGCCGTTGTTTGCTGGATTTCCTGTTTTCGGTGTTTATTGTTAGAATGACGTGGCAACTGCGCATGCTATTTGACTTACTGTATAATTATCGCTTACTAAGTGTTAGGGCCAGACGTGGCCTGGTGTTAGCGTGTCCAGACTGTGAATCCGAGGCTTCATGGTTGCCACAAATTCGCGCCCCACATTTTTGGGGGCATGATTGCCTTATAAAACTGGTGTGACTCAATTTCACGAGGAGAATACCACAAATAACCGCTTTTTGGTTTTTTGATTCATGTATAAACGTTTTATCTATGTGTCTTCTTTGTATGATGAAACAATCATAACTGAATATAGAACTAAATTTATTAGAACTTGTGTTTTTTTTTTGTTTTTTTTGTTAAATCTGACTTCAAGATAGAAGTATTAAATCAAGTCGCTGTTAGTTAACTCTGTCCTATTTTCTTCCCCTACTCCAGAAGATGCTGGGCCTGGCAGTTGGGGCGCTCGACTCGCAATCTGCAGGTCGCGGATTCGAACCTCTGTCACTGAACATGCCCACCCTTTCAGCTGTGGGGACGTTATAACGGTACGATCAATCCCACTATTCGTTAGTAAAAGAGTAGTTGTCGGTGGGTGGCGTTGACTAGCTGTCTTCCCTCTAGTCTATTACTGCTAAATTAAGGACGGCTAGCGTAGCTTTGCGCGATATTCAATACAAACTAAATCAGACGGTGATACAGTGAAGCGCATAATGACATATATGGAGATAAATATAGAGAGAGACTGATTTAATAAAAGTGAATGATGGAAGTTTACTGCAAAAACTATAAAAGATGTGTTGGAGAAAAAATAAATTATATATATAAATGTCATGCGAAAACTTATTCTTGTCTGTATGTAGGTAATTCAACATATCTCTTACTAAATCCTCTTAACATCTTGTACGTCAGGTAGGGGAATATTCCATGTAGATGTAAAGTAGGGCTTCCATCATATATATATATATAGAGAGAGAGTTTGTTTTGTTTTTGAATTTCGCGCAAAGCTACACGAGGGCTATCTGCGCTAGCCGTCCCTAATTTAGCAGTGTAAGACTAGAGGGAAGGCAGCTAGTCATAACCACCCACCGCCAACTCTTGGGCTACTCTTTTACCAACGAATAGTGGGATTGACCGTCACATTATAACGCCCCCACGGCTGAAAGGGCGAGCATGTTTGGTGGGACGGGGATTCGAACCTGCGACCCTTAGATTGCGAGTCGAGCGCCTTATCCACCTGGCCATGCCGGGCCATATATATATAGAGAGAGAGTAGAGAGAAAGTATGAATATCAGTCGGTTTATTATTACTAGGTATTTGAGATAATTTTATATTAGGTTGTTAGAGAGGAAAATGGAAAAGTAACTTTCAAATGTGTTACTATTATTCAAATTTGAAGCGGGGTTACATTATACTTTAGTTCTTTTATTACTATTTTTTGACAAGCATGGGTGTGAAGAATAATTCTTTTCATTAAAAATGTTTTTCAGTAGTAGAGAGGGAACTATATATTACTTGTATATAAAATACATCAGAACTTTAGTTAAAATTGAGTCTTCAGCTCACTTGAAAGGAAGTCTTGAGAGAAATACAGTGAATAATACTACATATATCTTATTTTCTTTTTCTGGTGGCGATCAATACAAAAAAATACAGAAGTGAGCTAGCATATCCTTTAATTTAATACATAAGATGGATGAAAAAAATTATAACAGTACTTATGGGCCCAAAATATTTAAATTTATGGTGTGGCTATAATGAAATAAGTATATATGTGTGTGTGAAACCTTAGAAACAGAAGTAGCATTGGATAAACGTCTTCTGGTCAAAGTTCTCCAAGAAGAATAAATATAGAATTGGTGTTAGTTTCAACTATTTTTTATATAGTGTTTTCAAGCTGTTGTTTAATATACATTTGGAAATGTTGGGATAGATGTGACCAATAGTTTCTTTTCTTCTACAGTTGTTTGCTGTAAAACTATACACATAAATCGACCATTTTGCTCATCTTTTGTATAGCCTATACTTAATCCTTCGCATACTTTCGTTTTGGAAATGTAGATTGAAAATGCCTTCATTACTTTATCTGTTATGTACAAAACTAGTAGTCAGTTATTTCACCATCCTTTTTCATTCTTCAGTTTGTGGTGTAAAACTGTAATTCCAATCGTATCCCATCTACTTCTGACTTTCCTTTGATGCGAAACTACCAACCGATCATGAAAAAAACTTTTCTTTTTTTGTTTCTTTCATTACTCATTTGATGTAAGCCTATTAACCGATCATGTCATCACTACATAGAGGAGTAGGCCTGTCTGAAATTGATATAACAGCGAGAAAGAGGCCACGTTTAATGCCATCTGTTAAAGATATATAAAAGCACCAGTCGTATTTCACTTATCAAGTTTTTTTTTTTTTCCTTTTCCAGGTTTAAACCTGATGTATATATTTTTTCTCGTTTAACTATCATTGAAGGCCATCTTTCTCTAATTTAATCAATCAGTCATCGTGACATCCTCAGTTGTGAGGATCGACGATTCTACTTCTCATTGCTTTCTGTTCCTCACTGCGTGCACCAACTTTCTATTGTCTAATGTCATCGAGCCAATTAGTGTTTACCTGTCTTCTTCTCTCACCATCATAATATCTGTCATCTTTTCCTAAGATTTAATTATATGTCCAATACTGATATACAAAAGATAGAGGAGGGATTTCATCTCTGCCTGGAATACTTGATATGAACTTAATGGAGCCTGAATCCTAGTTCCATAGACTTCAAACCAACACGATATGTACATGCAAGTGTAATCTTCATGGATTTTTCGTGGTTTGTTATTTATACCAATAATATTTTGTTTGTTTGTTTTTGAGAAATCAAATGAACAATGTATTAACGGACTATTTCCTATTCGGGGCAGAGCGTAGCCCAGTGGTTCGCGTATCAGACTAATGATCTGCGGGTCAATCGTTCGTGTCCCACTACCGCTGAAGATAAAATAAATAAATACAAACACGCACTTTGCATTTTTAGGACTGTAGGATGTTTTATAAGATTTATTGTCAGATCCCACTGTTCGGTCAGGTAAGAGTTGGCGATGGAAGCTTTGACCAACTGCCTTCCATTTGTCCACTCTAGCAGTTCGAAATTAGGGACGTCTAGCACAGATAGTCCTTGGGTAGCTTTGTGCGAATATCCGAAAACAAATTTTCTTGTTCATTAGAAAATTATACGCCAGTTCTTTGGTTAAACACAACAGGTGATGTTGCCGTCTTTGGTAATAGCTGGGGATATTGCCCCTTCCCCCTCAACCTTTTATGCTTGTTTAAAGTAAACTATAAAACATTAGTCGATCGCGTTGTCTCATCTCTATATTGTTGTTTGTTTCGCGTAAAACTAGTAACTGGATGTGTTGTACGATCCTACAGCAAAGGCTACCTATTTCCTCCTCATCCTTCATTTGTTTCGTTTTAAGCCAGTCGAATATTAACTGAAACGGAACTACACAATGAACAGCTATCTAACACATACAAAACAAGTACAGTCCACTGGATTGTGCAAAATTTCATGCATTTAGAAGAAAAGTCAAAATAGTCTTACACTGAAAATAACAAAACATGGTGTACATGTAATGTGTAGCCCACTCTTTCAATCTGGCCAATTTGGTATTTCATTTAATGGTTCTAAAACTTTTTTGTCCGCCGACCCCCTCGACGGGGCAAAAGAACCCCGAACCACCTACCGGTCTTACTCCATCCGTTTTCGCTAGCGAAAATAATGTACAAACAAATAAGTACATTATTACTTATAACTATTGCTTTCAGAGATAATCGAGAAATTGCGTCGTGGACTTAAGTCTTTTGCTTGAAAGTCTTTCTAAAATTGATACTTCAAACTGTATAGCAATGACACGGTGAAATATGTAATGAAGCAATGTATGCCCAACAGATTAATAAACACGTTCCATCAGTATGTTTCGCATTCTGACATATTTCATAGTAGTGTCCAGTAAAAAGTTGTGCCAAGGTAAATCTACATAATGACCCAGGCAGTCTTAACAGTGGAGAATGTGACACTTGGAAAATATACCATTTTTCATTTCTTTTTTAGCTTAGAAAAGTAAACTGTTTACCGAAAATTTCGAAATTTTTCAAATATACGCGCTTTCAGAAAGCTCATTAGACTTTCATTAACAGGAAGTCCACTTTGTGCAGTGCTGACACTTTATTTCGTGCGCTAGTTAACTAATACACTGTCAAGGTGTGTGTCTCACTTGGATATATTTGAGCTTTTTCACTGAAGATGTTGGAAACATAGTTCTGGTCTTGTATATACTGCTTCTAGTGGCACTGAAGTGTCTAAGTTTAAAAATGGTCAAGAGGCTTTATACGGTTTTGTGCTGAACTTACTCCACAAGGATGTTAACACTGAAAAAAACAAAAACAATGGAAACAAGTAATGAAAAATGCTGCAAAAATTAACTATGATGTAGGGATGGCAATGCCAAAAAAATATAGAAGTAAGGTATGGATAAATACAAAAAATCACTACATAAGTAGCCAAATCTTTCCAATAATAACAAGTGATGTAAGTAACGCCTGAGCACTGAGAAGGATGACTTCCCACTCTAACGAGACCTATAGAAAAAGAGCTACCCATCGTCCAGTGAACTAGTTTGTTTTTGATTGGTTTAGTAATGATTAAATTTCCTTTTCAGTTTGTTTACACAGTTTCTAGTCTTTATTTTTTGTTTTGTTTTTACATTCTTACTCCGTATTACATTTCGTGGCGTTCCTGAAGCTATTGTGGTTACTTATCAGAATGGGGGGGAAAACTATATTGAGTTAGCAAGTTTTTTATTCAGTTCTTACTTCATTTTTGTGAATACTGAATTTGATTTCAGCGAAGTATTCGATATGAAAAAAGTTAAGTACGAAAGAAGATTAGCAAGAGAAATTGTTCTGCTAGCGTCTGTTGTAATTCTGTGAACTTACATCTATCAGTTTTCGTTAGTTAAGAGAACTTGTAAAATTTGTTTTCAGAAAAATAAATTGCTTTTGTTGACAATGGACTGGGTTATATTTTAACAAATAACCCAAAAAGAATTCACCCAATAACAAAAACTGGCACAACAAATATATACAGAGTCGAGAAAGAAGATGTAACACTGCCTTGTGATATTATAATTGTTGTTGAGGCGAGTAAATGAGTTTAGATCGTGAAAGTGAACTTATAACGTACAAGCCCTGATTTTGAGGCCTGCTCAATGTTTGATTAAGTAGTTGTAGTAATAATAATCTATAAACCCCAAATGAGGAAGTGGAGGAGGGACAGTGATGGGCGTCTGGTTTTGTAACAAGCTAACAAATGTTTTAAGAAAGGTGCTTGTGCTACAAGGTGAACATAGGTTTATGTATGGTAGCAATATTACCAGCTACGTATTTAAGAGACTGGTTTTCGGTAAGTAGCAGTGTATCAAGAGGAGAAATGTTTTACCATTTTCACTTTACAGCAGCTCCCCAGTGGCACAGCGGTATGTCTGCGGACTTACAACGCTAGAAACCGGGTTTCGATACCCGTGGTGGGCAGAGCACAGATAGCCCTTGTATAGCTTTGTGCATGATTAAAAACAAAAACGAACACTTTACAGCATGTACATCAAAGCAGTTTCGTTTCCTATTGCACGCGGAGTTGTGGACTAGTGCATGTTAAAAATACATTTTCAGTGCATGATGTTATCCACTGACATTGCAAAGCGTTTATTTTGCATTTTAATAAGAATTTAAAATAACTAGCTTATTTTAATAAATCCATTAAACAATTTTTCAACAAAGTTGGTAGGTGTCAATAAATACTCGTGCTTCTGGTAAAATCAAACACTAAGAGTTCTTAAGTAACTTGATTTTTTTTTGGGGGGGGGGTTCTTGCTAAATAGTATCATTGTAGGAAGACCTTGGAAAGTCTGGAAACTTTGTTCTTGGTTAAGTTTATGAACCCCGATTCAGCCCAGCATTATATATTTTTTGCTTATTTAGGTAGTAACCTAAAAGGTGTACTACATCGGTGGTGTATCTTCTAGGCCGTGGGGTAGGTTGGCCTCTAGTAAACTACGGGTCTCTATTTTTTCGACATTTTTTTATGCCGTAGGATATGCCAGAAATTTTTTTAATATTGCAAATTTTGATATGCGCTTGATCTGCTGACTGGATTTTTAAAGGAACTCCAAGCGGCCTATTTAGGGTACACAGTGAGACATCTGTGGGATTTGTTTATACCCCCCCCCCCCCGATTCTATTGGACTTTTAATCTGCCTATTAAAACAAACAGCATTCAAATATCTCGACCCCTTTGTCCGCAAGAAGGTTTTGAAAATGTATAATAAATGTGTTTTTTTACCCAAAATAGATTCACACACACTATTCACTTTGTCTGCATTATACTACTAAAGAGAAGTTACTTGGAATTAATTTTAGCCATTTTGCAAGTCTGGAACCAGTATTAATATTCAGTTGATCCTTGAAACCTAACATGTTTTACTACAGTTTTTAATGGCATATTAATATTTTAGTTATATTATCATCTAAATTAATAAAAGGATATCCACTATAAGCTGCTTTACTCAGCTGTATATACGTCATCACTTTTGTGTACTAATATTTATTATTAATATGTTCTACTCCAGTGGGTAATGTAAGTACTTTTGCTAACGTACAATAAACGTGTTTCTCATACTGTATGCAAGTGTTAGTTTCTTAAGTCTTTCAATGATGTCTTTCAACTTCTGTGGCAGAATGTCACCATCGGTTCCAACTTTTTATCCTTTATGGACCAATCAGATCCATCTATAGGTGTAGAATCTCGGGAAAGGCTATATGAGCTTTCTTCCATATACCAACCTAATAGTTCCTTTTCTGTATGCACTGCTCAAGGTTCTTTCTACGATGGGGAGGGGGGGGGGGGTTCGAGTGTATCATCAACACCACATTTTTTTAAATCATGTATAGTCTCGAGTCATCAACTTTGCTGATTCGAGGCCTACCATACATATTACAAATAAAACGTTAGGTTCATCAAATAATTCATCTCACAGACTTGCTTGCACTGGCCCTAATCTTAGCATCTGTTGAATGGTCTGATTGGTTTAACCTTTTCTAATCTCTTAAATGCACTTGTGCTGTCACGTCCTCTTTACGCATCATTGCTCTGTAGTACTATTGTGTGTACCTTCATGTAGTTTGACTGAGGTTTATTAGTCTTTTGTTGTTTCCTGTGCCAGTAGCAAACAGGACTGTGGCATTCTCCAGCCTGAGAGTATAATGTAACAAGATGAAGAAAATGTCGTTGTCAGGGCTTTTTACCCTGACATATTCTTTGCCGTACATGCTGTATAGGATCACCATATAATCTGTTTCGTCTGGTGTAGATTTGATAGTTGTGATTTCTGTTTTCGTTGTAGTTGTGTCATCTTCAGGGGTTAGTTGGTAAACTGTCCCTCCACAACCTGTCCTTGAATTTTTATTACAAAGGGATCATTGCTCCACACGTCACGCCTTTATGAAATGCATCTTGTTTTCATAATTTATGATGAACTGTTACCAGTTAGAATATATTTCTCTACTGTTCATCTATGATCATGAACTTTCCTCTACATCCTCTCCCTTTTCTCTCTATTGACTTCACAGTTATTTTTGTAAATGTCAGTACTGATTTCTTTGTCATCACATCAAAGATTTTGTAGCTACTCTGTGTGTAAAGTTTCAAGGTGCTTGTTTCATGCATTAGAATGTTGCATTCCTATCATCAATACCCTGTTGTTTATTCAGATGGTGCACTTGCATTTTCCACATTTCTGGTGAGATAATGAAAACTTTCAGCTTTGCCTGCTGTGAAAAGGAATCTATCATCTGTTTTGATGCTGTAAGGAACAGGGGTGAGCTGATACTCCATTAACTCCTTTAAGTTCCACTGGGAATGGGTAGCCATCAGAGTGCTAAGTGCTCGAGATTATTTATGAATGTGGTTAGTTCAGGACTTCTGAACAAATTTCAAAGGGTCATGCAGAGAAGTTTGTGCTTTGAAAAATTCCACTTACCACGTGTGTCTACTCTGCAGATATCTTGACCAAGAGAGTACGCTAGTCTGTTTACCTTTTACAGTGTAGCCATCTGATCTCCCTGATATAAAATGGTCTAAAAATATCTGAAGCTGAATTGAAATAACATCCAAATATTTAAGATACTCTGTAATTAGAATCCATGGGAAGCTGCCAGAATTTCCAAAGGCTTCATTAATTATCTTCCACAAGTACATATCAACCTCTACAAGAATGCCAGTTGTGTCAGATCCATGGGCAAACTTGATCACTAGTTCAGTACTTGTTTCAGAATTGTACACAAGGTAGGTCTAGAATTTACCCTGGTTGTCAAGTTTACAAAATGTCAACGTTTGTTTGTAGATGTCTAATATTCTCCAACTTAGGCTACAAGTTTTCTCGCTTGTGATTTGGGTTAGGGTGTTTCGTATTCTGCAACGTAGATATGTACAGGTTACATAAATCACTTAGTTTCAGGATGTTTTGGCCTTTTATGATTTCTCTATTGGTTATTTTGCAAACTTTGGTAAAGCCTGACTGTGTTCCTCCTCAAACTCTGTTTGCTTAAACCTTTTCTTCTCAACTTAACTCCTCCAATAGATGGGATCTTCAACATATTTTTTACGAATTGGCTGTGGAACTGTTCCTCCCAAGCAATGAAGTCATAACCTCTTACTCTGGCGAAAAGTTTCTCATCCTTCTCAACTATTTCAAGGACCGATTTCCATCCGTCACATTCAAACATTCTTCCATTGTCCGTACTTTCTTCTGTTTCGTTTTCTTTCGTCCGTTTTTGTTATAAAAGGTGCAGCCAGGCTTGAAAAGAATCCTCTCCAGTTCAGCAGATTATCGACGTGAAGTTCGAGGTGCACTTGCTGTACACAAGATAGTTGACGATTTCAGTCGGTGCAGGTCCATTGTAAACATTTGGTAACAGTCACGGTGGTATCTGTATTATTGTGTGTATTCGTCAGATACTTGTTCATAAGTATCCTCCATCTATTGCCCAGAACCCACAGGTTGAGTCAGCCTTTGTTTATATATATATATTAATTTCTCAGTCAGTTATATGGATCTTTTGTTTGAGATAAAAATGTGAATAGTTCACAGTTTCATCCTGTAATATGAAGAACGTATATCTTTCTTTTCTTTTCTGTGAAGGTTTCTCGGTTTGTTCATTCACCCATTTCACTGAAAAATCAAACGATGATGACAACTCCGGTTATAAAAACTTGTATCGTTAAATGATGGATTAGTGTATTTACGTTGCCTGTTCACAGACTAAAGCAACAAACTATCGAAATCTCAACACTATTGCTAATACTAAATGGTAATTATATGCTAGTAGATATTAATTAATAAAGATACAGATACATCATAACCTGTCACTGATATTTATTAAATATGAAATTATTTTATTGCTCTTTTGTCAATTTTTCTTCTTCTTTTTTCTTCAAAAAAAGAAATGTTTTTAACAAGTTAGGAGTCGAGAGGATCATTTGGATACCATTACGTCAATAGCTGCTCCAGAGACTTACAAAATGGCTAAAATTAATTTCAAGAGACTTCTCTCTTTAGGAGTCTAGTGCAAGAAATTCCAAACAAAAGACATAAATGATGTGAATTTGAAAACAAAAAATAAAGATTTTGTTTAAAAACACCAACTCGCGTCACATAAACATTTCCTAGATATTTTTGAGACATTCAGGTTTCTAAGTTGGTTGAAATATTTGAAACTTTTTTATTGTTACGGACAGAGGAAATGTCCAAATATATTGCTCTTGTGAAGCCACTGGCTTCAATAACAAAGGATTCTAGTAGAGACAGTTTTTACCACATCACGCAACTGTCTCATTGTGTGCATTAAATAGTCCGCTTGGGATTCACTCAAATATTCTGCCAGCAAAGCAAGTGTACCCAAAATTTGCAACGTTAACATGTTTCTATTTTGTTTTGTTTGACAACCTGAATCACATAAAAATACCTCTAGGTGAGGGGGGTGCATAGGCTTACCTATCCAACGGACCATTGTTTTGTTTTAAATTTATGATATTCAAGGCAACCTCATTTTGTCAGTTGTTAAAATCAATTATAATAGACGTTCTACTAAAGATTCAATGTTCACGGTAATCAGCTGCATAAAATTGAGCATCATAAACCTAATTCTTTGCATTTTTGTGAAGCTGTAGTGCGTGTGTTTGCGAAATTGGCCGTTGGAAAAATTACATTATATGAGAGTAAACTAAATATGTCTAACATGTCTGGTGTTATTCGTGTAATTTAAATGAGTGATACAACGTGATTTTCTTATTGTAAAGGGAAAAAAACGGGCCGAGCATGGTCAAATATTTGCATGCGGGACTATGGATCTGAGAGTTGAATGTTTACGTCCCGTTACAGTAAAAGAGGCCCGG
>NW_013667748.1:112863-119929 GCF_000517525.1 Limulus polyphemus
AAAAGAGTAGCCCAAGAGTTGGCGGTGGGTGGTGATGACTAGCTGCCTTCCCTCTAGTCTTACACTGCTAAATTAGGGACGGCTAGCGCAGATAGCCCTCGTGTAGCTTTGCGCGAAATTCAAAAACAAACAAACAAACGTTACAGTAAAAATGAATATCGCGCTACGCACTTTGTGCCGTGGATGTTTTGTAAGGGTGACAGCCAAATTCTACCATTCGATCAACAACAGGACTCAAAGAGTTGATGGTAGGTGTTATTTACTAGTTGCTTTCTCTATAGTCTGTCGGTTCAAAATTGGTGAGAGTTATGTGTCTTTGACTATATTAGTATTTGACTAACTTTTCACGAATATCCGAAACAAACCAAGCAAAGACGTGTTGTAAGTTTTGAAAGTTTTTATTTTTTATAAGTTTAATGTTCTTTATTGGTTTATGAAAAAAAAGAAGAAGAAAAAATTGGCTGTTGAAATCTGTGTTATCACCAGAAACAAATGATAAATAATAAGGTATATGTTACACAAGATTTTCATGTACTGAAAGTTGATTAATTTAATTTTTACTAGAAGCAACTAGCATAAATTCCCCGCGCTCTGCTGCGGAGTTCATAACCCACCCATCCAATCCATTATGATTCACAGAGCTCTTTCCTTATCTCCAATTACTACTGTATCTACCCTTATTGGGGTCCTTATGCGGAAACAAACCCCATAAGTACAGCTGTCCGCGGTACCTGAGCACATGTACTATGTTTGTTTTCTCTAGCTTGTGAGTAGGGGTATAAACACAGCGTTCCCGGGATCCCGATTGGAGCCAGAAACACAATTTCAATACGAAGTCAGAGTTCAGAGACCCTATAAACCCACTTCTAGACGTCCATCATGCCTGGGTAACTTTCCGGGCGTGTTTTAGGTTCCCGTGTTATCCTCTTGATAGATAAGGAGATAACCCTAGGCCACCCGGAGTTAGTATACCAAGTTTGAAGTTTCTAGCTCTAGACCTGTGGGAGGAGGTCGCGGACAAACAAATCCACAAACATACAGCGCGAATTCATATAGAATTCTAACAGAAAAACAATGTATAGTGAGAAATTTCGTGTCAACTGAACCTCAGCAGAAGAAAACTGAAGCCGTTTGGCAAAATTCTTAAGTGATGATTAAGCAGTTGCATGAATAACGAACTAAAGTAGATACAACATAATTAATTTAAAAAAAATCCAAGGAAGTGATTAAAATATTCGTAAAGAAAACATAAAAAGGTGACAAGTGCTGGTGAATAATAGTATCTTTAAACATTTACCTTAGCAGCACTCGAAGTCGCGTGTATTTTGCAGTGCAGCTACGCTGGATACTTACTTCATTACTTTCAAAAATTACGAATGTATGACAGGCAAATTTTAATTCAGAACCACCAGAATGAGCACCGACTGATCCCGATCAGATTATGTATTTGATCACAGTATCTGCACCTTTTTGATCTCATGTCTTATTTTATTTGCTTTTTGA
This sequence comes from Limulus polyphemus, assembly GCF_000517525.1. Classification (NCBI taxonomy): domain Eukaryota; kingdom Metazoa; phylum Arthropoda; class Merostomata; order Xiphosura; family Limulidae; genus Limulus; species Limulus polyphemus. Next base: position 114,367 of record NW_013667748.1, read on the forward strand.
TATCAAGTAATATTGTGTGCCATTTTTACTGTTATTAAAATAAACATTTTGAAGATGAAACTTTTTTTTTTGTTTGTTTCTGAAAAACATTATTATGAACGAGATTTCTCTCACTACCTTTGTACGTTGGTAACGATAGTTACGACTAGGCAAAATACACAGTATAATTTGATGTTAAAAAGATAAAGTATTATTGAAATGTTATCAGAATGACATAGAAACACAAATGGTTCCATTAAAAGTCTAAAATCACCAGAGGAAAGCTGGAAATGTGAATATTGAAATCATGATTATCATTTACTATTTCTTTGTGGAATAACCGTTTTCTTTTTTTTTTTTACCATTCTTGTTTCGATCTAATTGCACCAAAACAGTCTTTCTGTGACTCAGAGACACGGACATATACCAAGTGACTTATTTCATAACATTCCTGCACTAAGAATTGTCTGCACGTGTTGGACTAGTAAAATTGTATTTCTGATTGCAATAAAATGCTGTTCTTTTGGTTTTAGACCTGAATAATATTGTTCCTCAACAATTTCAAGCATGATGCATATACGTTAAGAGGATGTTGTTTTATCGTGTCATGTTTTTTAAGGGCGCTTTTTTTTTTACACACAACCTACTTCTGTCCGATTGTGGCACAGCTCTTCCTCCCCACCAATGATGTCACACATAAACCGGATCCAGTATTTCTTGTTAAAGACGTAATAACAAAATATTTAGTATATATTATCTTCCAGATTTTTTCAAAATTATTACGTTTATAGGATTCACTCCATCTGATAGTATGGTAGGTTATTACGTTTATAGGATTCACTCCATCTGATAGTGTGGCAGGTTATTACGTTTATAGGATTCACTCCATCTGATAGTGTGGCAGGTTATTACGTTTATAGGATTCACTCCATCTGATAGTGTGGCAGGCACGGTCTGTGAATTTGAATGTCCAAGAGTTCGAACCCGCGATATACTACTGAATAAGCATCACACATTCCAATGTGGGCGTGCCATAAATGACATTCATTCCTGTAGGCGGTGGAAGTACATGGCTAGTTGACCCATCTCCGGTTAACGGTTCTTATTTAATGACGGTTATTCCTGAATCAAAATACACGGATGCTTCTGATATTATCTAACGTACTAGATCCAGTACATTTTTATTTGAATTATTATTCTATATTTATTGTCATGTGTTAGAGATAAAAGGAAGTACCAAAAAAAAAGTTTTCAAGTAGATGTCCGTGCACTCCCCGGCCACAACTCCCACGTTTGCTTGACAACGGACGTTATTATTGGACGGCCCTTGCATATGTCATATTTCAAGACAAAGTAAAAGATGGCCATTATTGGATGTTGTTTTGGTTAAATTTTTATTTCCAAAAGTCTTTGCCATAATTGAGAAGCGGGATGAAGTGTTAGATATTGACATATGTTAGGTCAATTCCAATTGGACGGAAGTATAACATCTGGATGCCATAATAAATATTTGAAATAAATGTTCTCAATTGTATTATACCTAAACTCAATGTGTATTTATTTTTTAATCTGGGAAGTTGAATGCTTCGAAATATATTTAACGATAAATGTTTTGGTTTAAAAATCAAGATATAGTTGTTGAATTAATTCAAATATATGAATTTTTGATTTCTAAACTTGAAACATTCCGTATATTAACCTTCAAATTACCAACTTTTTTATTGACGGTTTTACTTATCGCTTCATATTAAGAAGTTGTTAAGTGTATGTTTTACCTGTTACAATATTTATTGTAAAGAACTGACCAAACAACTGGGTGAAATCACTCATTTTCTGTCTAATATAAACAAGGGACTTCAGTCATAATTAATAAGGTTAATTTAATTGCAATACTGATGGTAGTATTGTTTGCATTATTTGAATCTTACTTATATTATTAGAGATCTTGTATCTGCCGTAGTCATGGGTTCATAAGCAATTTAATGCATGAAAAGTTTAGAATTTTTATTCAAAAGCTGGTAGTTTTTGGGCCCCATCTGTAATTTTACAGTTATTATATGTACGCTGTAATTAGTTAATCTTTAACCATTAAAGTTAACATGTTTATTCTGAACTATATAGATAAGAGAAAACTTATTGCTCATGTATTCCATTAAATATTCTGACTAATATGTGCCCAACATCTACTGACATCATACAAAGGACTTTCCACTTTTTATTAGACATAAATCATTTACACAAGAAATCAAAATACATCAAATGTAAGTGGCTGAATATTTTATTCAATGTGACGGCTTTGACCTTAGCTTTGTAGTTTTGACCTAAATGTCTTCGGAGTCTGTTCACATGTATGGAAAGGATTTTTGGTTTTATCTGTAGATAAACCGAACATTCAGTTTAACCTAAAGCTAATATAATTGTTAATAAACACACATGGAAGCTTCTCTTTCAATTTACATAAGCTTACATTACACCGTTAGCGCTGTCTGGACCATTTGGGGGAGGGTTGGATGGAATCGTGTTCACGGTCGAAGATGGTGCTGGGGGTGGTGGTGTAAGTTTATATAAATTGAAGGTGTTTGTTTGTTTGTTTGTTTTAATTATGCACAAAGCTACACAAGGGCTATCTGTGCTCTGCCCACCACGGGTATCGAAACCCGGTTTCTAGCGTTGTAAGTCTGCAGACATACCGCTGTGCCACTGGGGGGCAAATTGAAGGTGATGCAGGTATATATATGTCAGTATTTGATTTTAACTTTTACTCTTAATGATGACGTCGTAGAGCGTTGTCGAAACCTGTAGTCTCTATTTGGGCTGGGCTGTTTTTATTAAAGCTAATTTTACACTGTGCAACAATTTTAACACTGTGTACTCCTTTTTTAATATTTCAGTTTGATAATCACTCCCTTTTTCGTGTGTGATCAAAATCACCGATGTATAAGAAAGCAGTTGATTTTAACTTTTATTCACATGATAGCGGCTTAGAGCGTTTCTGAATCGTAATGTTGTTAAGGCTGTGCCCAGTTTTAGTAAAACTAAATTTATTGTGTAACAATTTAACATTGTGTGTTCCCCCTTTTAATATTTTATCTGTGCACAAGTGGCGTTTGTTTTTATTATCAGACTGCTTCGAACCAACTTAACAATGCATTGTTTTAATATCAGTGCTATTTAAAAATACACGTTTAATTTCCATTGGATGGACTTAAATCGTTTTATTCGGGGTCACTATAAGACCTGAAGTTCAGAGGAGCTTACAAACTTTACATGGGATAATACAAAGTTTTGTGTATTGATTGAAATATAAGAAATAGTTCTTAACTAAGCCCAAATTACTTTTCAAGTTGAGTTGAGAGAAAAGAATTATAATGTAATGAAATTATTGCACTGTTCGTTCTACCTGTTTTCAGAACTAAGTAAAACTAAACTGGCTATACTTCTGGGGAACGTGATTGCATTCAGCCATACAGTATCATTGAAATGTTGTAATGACTAATAAATCTGATAACCCGATTTTTATTTATTTATTTTTTTAAACTAGCTTGGGGGGAGGGGAGCACCGACTTCAGTTGAAGTATTACCTCACACACTCCCTTTTTATAATGTTATCACATAGTTAAAATGCTTGAAATCAAACTCGCATTTAAAAAGCTGGACCTGCGCAATATCAAGTTAGAATTCAGTTATATTGTACTAATGTGTTATAATACAGTTGAAGTATTACCTCACACACTCCCTTTTTATAATGTTATCACATAGTTAAAATGCTTGAAATCAAACTCGCATTTAAAAAGCTGTTTTTTCAAAAGCTGGACCTGCGCAATATCAAGTTAGAATTCAGTTATATTGTACTATTGTGTATTTGTCTATTTGTGTACACTTGAACTCGTGCGAGAACTAAAGGCAGTGACCTTGTTACAGGTGTACATTATTCCCCGCGGGCAGCAAAAGATAATTATAAAATCTGGATTGATATCAGCTTACATGATATTTTATCTTCTTCTTTTTTTTTTTTTTTAGGGGTACACAGATCCGACAGCTTTTTTTTTTTTTTAGACGTCGTATCAGAGCTTCGCTGTTTTATTTTTTCTTTCTCTATCTGATGCAGTAGCCCGTCAGCTGTCTTCGTAGATCACTATTCCCAGATATTAAATTATAGGCTCAGCAAGCTTTGGTTGTGCGTTAGCTTGTCCTAGCGATATTCTTCGATTTTTGGCGTATGGCTGCTGCTTCTTTTTTTACTTCTTCTTTTTACTCTTCGTAGTTTATTATCGAAATAGCTATCTTAATTAAATATACATGCTTCTGTTTTAACTCTTATAATAACATCTCAAGAACCACTAAAAGAAAAGAGGGGGGAACAACAAAACAAAGTATCAAATCTACGTAGGAAATGAAACTTTGAACACGAATCAGCATAGACGTAAAAGTATCAAAATCACTTCTGTTTAAGCGTTTTCGTGTCAACTTCCTGTAATCTGATCGGCAGATAGAGAAGACAAGTCACGTGATTGCACTTTTTTTTATTTTTAGTGAAAAGTATTCGTTGTGTTTCGTGAGTAGCGTCTAAGGGTTTAAGGGTTATAAATCATTCTTTGTAGTTATTTAACTTTTTTGATATTATTTTTACCTGCATAACGTTAAGAATTTCTCATTCGTTACTCCCCTGCAGAAATCAGCACGTTGGAGATCGGGTCATTACCGTTTCAATCTTCTCGGGGAGTTTTAAGAGAGAGAGGATAAGTTACAGCTCTTTCTCTAGGTAGGTAGATCGTGCTGGCCCCCTTGCGTTGCTTAATTACTTTAACCGTGACCCGTTTCACAAGTGTGAGTCACGGACTTCGTTGAACATCCATCGATCTGTAGTGTCATGTCCCTTTTGTCATATGAACATGAAACCCCTACCGAATCGTTAAGGGTGAGGGTGACACGTAGCCGACTCCTTGGCTAGACCAAACCTCACGTTCATGAAATACCTGATACTGGTTTACTAACACTTGTGTAGTTTTACTGACGCAGAATGGTAGAGGACAGAAGCCACAAAAAAAAAGCAAATAAAAGAAATAAACTCTACTAATTTCCATTGTTTAAATTTTGATTTATATTTTTTACAATTAAATTTACAGCTGTTTGTGTTTTGCTGAAGTTTCTGTTTCATCTGGTCCAATACCAATATTATAGTCATAGATTTATTGATGTTAAAATAACTAAGAAAGTTGTGATTTGCATCATCTTAAAATTTTGCACATATCTACCATGGGTCTGTCTTGCATCGAAGACTGTAATCTAAAGGTCATCAAACATTTTGTTGTACTTTCATATATTTAAACAACAATTGCAATTTTAATTCTATTTTTTTTACAGAATCACGAGAAAGTTGGCAACATGTAGAAAGTACAAAAAAAATGTATATAATTTGTTGCAGAATATTTCCTTGGAAGTCAAAAATTGTTTTATCTTTGTCTTTAGAATTACTTTCTTGTGACAAGCCAACTAATTCTTTATTTTTTTTTTTTTTTTAGGTTTCTTATAACTAGTTTGTACAGTAGTTTAAGGTTACTTTCTTTTTTTTTACCTATTTGTT
>NW_013667748.1:120925-127010 GCF_000517525.1 Limulus polyphemus
TTTTTTTTTTTTTTTTTTGTCACTATGTTTAATTTTTTATCAGTTTGCATTTATTTTATTTTAAGATCTCTTCTCCTACAATTATTTTTTTTCTTTCTTAAATATGAAAATGTTAAAAGAATACTATTTTAGTTTATTAATTTTTGAAATTATTCTTTTCAGTTTATTCGTAAATGGTTATGCATTATTTATGTATACATTCTTACTGATTTTTGTTATGGGAATTTGTAAAAATATATGTGTTACATAGATTTATTGGTTTTTTAGTAATGTCTTAGCTTTCTTGAAGTATACATATTTTTTTATATATATTGTAATCATTTTATATATATATAAACACGTAAAAAAAAGGTTTTGATTTGACAGAAATTCACTGTTCACTAAAGAAGAAAATTAGTTTAAAAAGCTAATTTGGAGCTTTTATTTTTGGTGGCTTTTACATGTACTCAGTGACTGAACCTATAATATTGGTATTTTTCCAATCAGATATATATTCTGCATTATAACTGAAACCAGAAAAATATTTTAATATTTCTCATAAAATGTACAACATTAGGATTGGGAGCTCTGTAAATATTCTTTTTAACCATTTTCATTATCTCATTTGCTAAGTTTTAAAGTATAACGATGTAATAAGTTGATAGTTGACTAAAGTTATCATATGATAGATAGCCCATTGAATTGCATTTAGTTTGTTTTTTTTATTCATTAGAAGTACAACTTTTTTTTTATAAAAAGCATAAAAAGATGTAATAAAATGCTTCAAAGTATAGGTTATAAACATGCTATTCTGCACTTGCTTAGTGAGTTATGAAAATGGCTGACATTGTAAATTGCATATAAAGTACTCTATTAGTAAAAACAAAAAATTTTGATCAACAGTTATTACATCCCGTATATTTACTACTCTAGTTTTTAAACACAGTTTGTAAAATAAAATAAGTGGGTTAATAAGATGTTACTTTTTTTATATAAATGAGATATGTTATATTGTGGTTAACAAGTGTATTAAATAGTTAGAAAAACATATAACAATGGTAGTGGGTTAATGATTTAGCTCAGTAGGTTAGAGTGCCTATTTGTGGTCATCTCTTTGGAGGAGTCCATGAGGCAGGGGAGTTGGAATACACAAGGGGAAGTATAAAAAAACATTGACTCTGACAATGTTTGACAATGACATCTTTGTGAGAGAGAGAGAGAGAAAAGTTATAGTAGCTGGGTAGTTTGAGTTGCTATAAATAAACAATATGTAACTTAACTAATTGTATATGCTTAACATTTGTCTTAGTTTGTGTGTAGTGTTTGGTTTTCATCATCTATTGGAGAGGAGATTCAACTGTTGAGAGATCACAGTTAAACTTCATTGTTCTTTAACATCATCGTTATTCATATATGTTAGTATTCATATATTCATGCTTTTCACGTTATGATTCATGGAAGACTGACAAGAAAATATGTACAAAATTTTATGCTATTTTCAATTATTTATTTTGGAGATACATCTCACAAAATTTAAAAGACTAAGAATGAACATCTATTTCAAATGAATAAAGTAGTGCTTACACAGTTAAGTCTCTCTCAGCTATAAATTTAAATATCTGATGGAAATTAGATATTGTTGGCATAAGGACACTAATAATGCGTAATTCTCTTTCTGTTCTTAGGTTGAACACGGACTGGAGGCAACAAAGAAGTGGGTTAGGACATCTTCTCTTCGAAGGCACCTGGGAAGAAAACAGAGTGTTCGAAGAAAGACTCATGAGGTATTTCTATCAACAATAACAGCCTGTAAACACTGTGTGAATAAATCTGACTGTCTACAAAATTATATCTGTTTGTTCTATCCATTGAATCTTTTATTTTGTTGATCTGTTCTCAGTCATCATTAATTAATATTAACTAATCATAACAAGATACCTACATAGATCAGAACTTAAAACTAGCCCACTAAATTAATATACTGTTCTTACATTCTTCATCAGATGGGTAATTTTATTGTTAGCGATATTTTTGGCTGCAATAAATTTCTTAAGCTAAATTTGAAGCCTCATCTACCAAGAACACAGTAAAATAATATGAAACTGTAGGAAGGAAGGTCTAGACTACTATTGGTACTGTTAAATGAATGTTATTTTACCTTTAAATTTGTAAAAACTTTCACAAAGTAGTACCTCAGAAAAATGGTTTGTTACATAATATTGTGTGTTAGTTATTAAGTGATCTTTAAAAGTAACTAATTCAGATTGTTATGTATATAACAATTAACAAATTGGATTTTGATCTAGAATGTGCACACACACATATATATATTTCACATAATAACAGTACAAAACTAAAAATGTTAAACACATCCCTTTAGGTTCTTTTTCAACACACAATTCATATTGCTATATAGGTTCTTATCAGATTCCCAAAATATAAAATACAAGTTCAAAACACACCTTTCATTTAACCTGAGTTTATATTAAAAAATTTAACCAACCAACACTTCATCCTTTGTAGTTACACTTTTAGGGTTGTTGATTCACATTCCTCTAGTAATTTTAAATTCCTAATAGTTTAGACACACATTACTATTAAATTCTATAAAAGAAGTTGAGTTCTAATTTATCATTTCAGTGAAAAACAAAGAATCTTTAAACTTTTTTTTTTTTATTATAGAAGTTGAAATTTGATAGGTTTATATTCAATGGTGCATGCTCTTTGGAGTATTGTTCTGTCATTGGTTCTGAAAATATGTAAATCAAAATTTCATTGCATTCCATATAATCACAAAGTTTATACAGTTCATAGAATTTCTGCAAAGTTAGAGAACAATAAATATATTTTGAAAACCTTGAAAGTCAGGAAATTTTTATGAATTCTAGTTTGGTCATGGAATGGTATGAGCTTACTACAGAAATTGTGTGTAGTTGCTGACTTTTAATTCACCCTGCGTCTAATGTCCCTGACTAGTCATGTTTTCAAAATAATATGGATTCAAACAAAATAAGGAATACCATACTTTTAAGTTATTTTACACAACACTTGGTGTGTATTACCTTATTAAAGTTAAAGAGCATTTTATATTGTAATAAAATTGTATAGTGTATTGTTCAGAAATGCAGTGTTTGACTGTTAGACTGGTGTGAATAAACTGTTGTGTACAGAATATTTATCTTTACTGATGTATGTGACAGGCAGGGACGGTATCAGATGGGGAGCTAGCTACCAGTAAACACTCCCCAGCAGGAAGTATGCTGGACTTGAACCAGGCTAGTGACAATTCCATCAAAGGTAGCAGCAGTTGCTGTAACTCAGAGAGAGGAGTAGACGTTGGACGAGTTGGTGGGTGGGCAGCAGGATTTAACCAGTTACTGGAAGATCCAGCTGGGCTTTATACCTTTACCGTTAGTAGAATTTACTAAGTCTGAAATTAAAGAATATTTTATCATGACTGAAAAAAGACTATTTAAAAGTTAATAATCTCTACATTAATTTCTATTCTGAATGTATATTTGTATATATGTAATTTGTTATTTTTATATATATATACATGTGAATACCTCTCTGTGGGTCTGTTCCTTATGCAAGGCCACATCTTTAAAGTTACAAACTTCAAACTCAGGATGCAGATATAACTTTGTGAAGGAAGTAGCATGGGCTATGTGGTTGGGGCCTCAGAGGCTGCAAATTGAGGCCAAAGTGACCAATGTAGCAATTTTTGGCAAACAGGATGACCAATTAGTCTGAAGTTGAAAGGGCCATTTTTTTAGTTTTTTTTTGTAATATGGGATCAAGAGGGCTATTAATTACGTTTCTTTTCTGTGTTGGGACTTCTTCTAATCATTCTATCTATGGTCATTTATGTGTTAAAATGAGTTAAAAACTTGGTGGAGCCTTCATTTGTTTGTGGTCTTTCCTTTCCTCTCTTTCTTCTACACATACATGCCTACTCTCTAACTCAACTGAAACAAGCTGGTGCTTTCTCTTGGACGTGACTGCACACTCCCTCAACTAAATAGGCTTGCTTCAGCCATATTGTTTACTTTGCTTGTATGTACTCGCAAGAATCAACTATACAATGACTTTACAAAAACGTTTGGTATCGTCAAATTTTCAGTTACGTTGTGTTGCAATGGGAAGAGAATAAATCGATTCTTCATTAAATGGAACAATGATAAGCTCGGAATACGCTGCAAATAACGCTCGACCACACAGTAGAAATCAGCACATCAAAAGATAGGGAATTTTGTTTTAGACACTTGAAATGTCATGCAAAGCACATGCAACAATGTACCCAGTTCTGCTTTGATTAAAATAACTTTTGCAAATTTTTATTTTTTTTGCACACTGTTATTTTTATTGATTTTAATCAAAATGCTTAGTTAAGTAAAGAAGTCATTTTGCAAAAATCATGTTAATGTGGTTGATTTAATCAAAACAACTCGGGTACTTAAAGCTTGCTTCTTCACTTAGGGATTATTTGCTGCACAGAACTAAGGTTACATTTACAACATTATTATTTTTTCATGTTGTCCATATCGAATTTACTGATATTTTGGTACTACAGGTAACTTAAATTGCGGTTTCTTTCAGAATTTCTTGATTGTAACTTTACAAATTTTGGTTTATATCCAGTGGTATTGTGAACTGATGTAGTAATTACACATCCCTGGCTTTACTATATTATTCAGTAGATTATTTAGTTACAATTAAATTGTTAAAATATTATAATTGCCATTATGTTTTATAAAAAAATATGAGAACCTTTTTTTTTTTTAAATAGTCACTAAATATTTTAATAGCTGCTTGGTATATTATTTATAAAAATGATGGTGTTTTGACTCTAAAATATTTAAAACCTTGTATTGGAAGAAAAAAAATTTTTTTTTTCAAGTTGGATAGTGCGTAACATAAATTTAATCTTCCTCGTTACAGGAATTTTTGAAAAAAGAATTTAGCCAAGAGAACATGATGTTTTGGATAGCTTGTGAACAGTACAAGAAACTAGGTGATAAAGAGAAGGTAAGATAAATTATAAGATTAATGTGTAAATAGTCAAGAAGCTTCATGATTGAAGGGGGGTAAAGCAAATTCTTAATGCATGATCAGGTTTCAACCTATGGTGTGAACTTACTTAACATTCATAGTTCTAGTGGAAAGGATAAGAAATAAAGTACATGCATTATGCTGTAGAAAGTAAATTGTGTAAATCTTTAAACTTGTATACATCTATTTATTCTTGAAAAAATTCAACAAATGTTGAAAATAAAAGAATATTTCTGCTGATCAAAATGCTGTTTAAATTATGGCTCCACGAGGATAATATTTATAGTTACCTATATGATTGTCATGATATAAAAAACTGTTTGGTTTAAATATTAGTGATTAATTTATATTTGTGAGTGAATACTTTATTATTTTTAATTTTTGTGTTATAATAAGAGTTAAAAGCAGACGATTATAAAAGGTTTTGTTAATAACTAATTGATGTCGAGAATATAGAAAGTGGCCAGACAACTATGTAATAAAGATATAAATAGCGTGAGACGAGCGGGAAGCAGCAGACACAGTATTAAACAGATAAAAGCAAAGGGAATATAGTTGGTGTGAAGTGAAGTAACATAAAAGTGATAGGCCTAATGACAGACATAGGCCTAACATTTAATATGTTAGAGTGACACTAACAGTATAAAAAAAGATAAGAAGGATAATTTTATTCCATCAAAGCGTGGTTCTAAAGTAGTTGAATCAGCCTGGATACACTTTGACAAAAGGAACAGAGATCTTCAAAGAAAGAACACCAAACAAATTATGGTAACTTGCACCACAAGTGTAAGTGAATCACATACAGAATTACTAGTTTGATAGTAATATAGAGAAGATAGTTTGACTTGTCAACTGAAATTCTAATGTAATTGAATAGGCCTAAGTAAACATTTGACAAGAAGAGTATAACTATATAAATAGTGTATATGATATGCCTGTAATATCTATAGTGTGAAAACTTTGTTGTACATAGGTTTGAACTGTTCCAAATATATATATATATATATATATATTACTTGAAACAAGTAAAGTGTGTAGCTGTTTATTCATCGTT
>NW_013667748.1:127835-128572 GCF_000517525.1 Limulus polyphemus
AAGCCATTTATTTCGACAATTGGCAAAAAGAAGAACTTATATATATGTTATTTTTAAAAAATCTGACAATGATTTTCATAGATAAGAATAATAGTGACCAAATTATTAACAAATTTTGTTTGTAACTTGAACCAATACTATAGTTCAGCCATAACAGTTCTGAACTGTTGAGATTTTTGATATAATGCTTTAGAAATTAGTTTAAGTTCATGTAAATACCACTAAGATTAAAATAAATGATAGCCACAAAAAAGCAGAGTTTGTCTGTGTATTTGATGCATCATGATTTGCAAACAAACATATGAGTGTTGAATGCATCCTTCAGGAACATAGTTTTAGTTTTCTTTTACCTGATCTCGGAACTAAAGCACAAAATGAAGTGCAATGTTTTTTAGTGCTCAGAAATCTTATCAGCTAAGCATATTTGCAGTTTTTCGTGTATACAGAAGGAAATGTAAAACTATAATCGCCATTGTAGACTGGAAAATTTTATCTTATCGTAAAGTCAAAGGAATTGTGTAAGCAATAACATGAAGTTTTTTGAAAAGTACAACATGTCCCTATAGCGCAGTGGATAGCGCGTTGGATTTCTAATCCAAAGGTACCGGGTTTGTTCCCCGGCAGGGATGCCACCACCATTGCCTGATCCCAAGTCCAGGATGAGAAAGGAGGAGGGTTGGGCGCGGGGCTAGCAACTCCGCCCCGTAAAAACCAACATGCTAAAAAATTACTGCAAC
>NW_013667748.1:128805-133702 GCF_000517525.1 Limulus polyphemus
CATGCTAAAAAATTACTGCAACAACAACGTCCGTCGGCGAGGTTTGGTTGGGGCCCTATGCGCCAGTGGGAGACTACTGGGTTTATTATTATTACATGTTGTAATCCTGCCAATAAAAAATAGCCAGGTTTTAACTTTTCGAAGTAATTTTAAATTAAACTGTGTATTTATTTATCACCAGTTTAGTTAACCAGTGACTTCCAAAAGAATTATTACTACATAAGTTATCAGCGTAAGGTTGATTATAGCAGAGATCTAAAATTTACTGTTTTACATCATTGTCACTCATAAATTTGTTTACATTTTCTGTGAATTCAAGAAATTGGTGTAACATGTAAAATATAAGAAGTGTTGTAATAGTATCAGACACCTTGTTTCTATTTTTATCTAGATGAAACAGATGGCCAAGGACATCTTCAACAAGCACATGTGTGTTGGTGCACTGGAGCCTGTCAATGTTGATAGCCAGGCAAGACAAGTTACAGCTGATGGATTAGAACAACCAACATCTAACCTTTTTGTTGCTGCTCAGAAACAGGTGATTATTAATTATTCATAAACAGAGGGTATTTATCTAATGTCCATGTATATGACCCACAGGTATCAAGCAGTGTTACAAGTACTGTTGTACCAAAAGTGTGAATAAACTTGTAGATAACATACGTGATAGATAAGGTCACAATCAGACTAGTGAGTTTTATTATAATGGAACTTATGAAAGATTGAGGTATTGTTATTACTATGTGAAGTTTTATGACAGAAGGATGATTCCATGGTGTATTTTATTCATTCATATGCATTTATGTAAGAGTACATACTTATTGAAGACTTACAAGAAACTGAAAGTTTCACATTAACAGTTTCCTTCAAAACAACTAAAAGTAATACAGTTGTTGAAGAATTAAACATCTGATTGTTTGGCATTAGAAGTTACAAGTTGAGATTCAAGATACACACAAAAAATGCTAACAAAGAAAAGCAATACTGGCAGTGTATCTGTTAGATATTCTTCTTTTATTTTACACATCATTTTTAGCCAACTGTATTCTCTTACATCATTATCCATAGCAGCTATTTTCCTTTTTTATTTCCTTTGTAGATATTTAATCTTATGAAGTTTGACTGTTATCAGAGGTTTCTCAAGTCACAGTTGTTCAAAGAGTGTATGATGTGCGAGATGCAGGGACGGCCCCTGCTATATGAAGGACAAGCTGACACTCTATTTGCTGAATTTGGAATTAGTGATGACAAGGGAAATTTTAAAGAGAAGAGTAAAGAGGATGCAGAAGAGAGAAGAAGGAAGTATCTTTTACCTTGGCATAAAAGTGAGAACTTTTAAAGTGTGTGTGTGTCTATATATGTAAATAGATCTAATACCATTAGTTAAGTTAATTGTTAACGATGAAATATGCATTACAGTAGAATTACCATTATCGTTCCTTGTCGTCAAGATGATGCCTGTGGTAATAGCACTGAAATGTATTTGGGATATCCCATCTATCAGACAAAACCCAAACACTGATGTTAAATCAATTAAGGGTAAGGAGCTGAGTTCTTACACCCAAATTGTCTCAACTCCTACTGAATGTCATTGTTTGCACCCAGCTGTGGGAAGGCAGTTATCCATAGAGTTCTTGAAGTTCTTAAAATAGAAATGAAACCACCCTAAAATTTATATTATTTGAAACTCCTAACCTCTGTCTCCACAAAAATATATTAAATGGAACTAAACAATCTTAAAGAGAGCTACAAACCCTACTTTAATAGTTCTTACATACTCAACCTATTAAGGTAGGGTTTGTAGTTCTCTTTAAGATCACTTAGTTTTGTTTAATATCTTTTTGTAAGGAGGTTGGACATTTCAAATAGTAGAAATTTTAGGATGGTTTCATTTTTATGTTGAGAACTTGATGAACTTAACTCTAAGGGTAATTGCCTTTTCACATTGAGAGAAAGCACTACTGAAGAGGGAGGATGTTGAAAAGCTAAGCTCATAGATTTCTGAAAGTGATTTAATACTATTATTATTATTTATTCTAATTTTGGTTAAATAACACCATAATAACTAGATATAATAAGATTCTTAAATAAAAGTAAGATAGTAAAAGTTTTAAGTCAGAGTTTAGGGGTGTAAATTATTATTACAATGTTTTAACTTAAAATAGGCATAGTACGTTTAATGTTACTTTAGGCTTCGATATGTTTATACTCACTAGTAAGTTGTAAAACAGGATAAATAAATTGTTTTATTAAATAAATACAGTCTAAAAATTAGTATATTGTTTCTTGGTGTTCTATAATAACGTGTTTATTTGAACTCAGATCCATTATTTTAAATTCAGCTTATAATTTATAGATATAGGTAGGTTATAATATAAATCAGGCTAAAGTAAATACGTTTTATTATTAATGTTACATGTATGGTTCTAATAAATTAAGTTCTATATAATTAAAGATAAACTTTATTACTTCAGTTTGAAGACAAAGTAGTGATAAAAAAAATTATATAATTGGTTCTTAAACATTATGCTTAACAGTAACAGTGTTAACAATAAGCTACTGGTATTTGGTTTTGAGTATTATTTTCACTTTGAGGCTATAACAGTATAAATACAATGGTTAAGACTAGTATAGGAGTTAAGCGTTCTCAGCTTGTTAGGTGTAATGGTGCAAGGAGTGGGTTTTATTTAGGAACTCGGGACTGGAATGTAGTTTTAAGGAAGCTAGTAATGAAGATGTACAATTTTTATGTAGAGTTTGTAGGTTAGAAGAAACGTTAGAGGCAATCATGATTAAAGTAGATGCAATAGATAAAGAGAAATGTAGATTGTTGGAAATGGCAGCAGGATTTCAGGAGGAACTTAAGCTTTTACATGCAAGGGATACATCAGCTAACAGTGACTTTAGTATGTGTGGTAAATAGGGAGAAAAGAATCAGATTATGCTACCCAGGGGCACAAGTGGAGAATATGACTGACAGTAAGAGATATAACAAAGGGAACTAGCAGAGATGCAGTTTGTGTAGTGCATGTAGGGAAAGGTAGGTCAGAGGAGCTATTTAATAAGTATAAGTGGTTGACAAAGGCACTTAAAGAAAACGGCCATAACTTAATTTTGTCAGGGATACCGCCCAGAATTAACTATGGGGATGAAGTTATAAGTAGGTCATTAGGGCTAAATGCTAGGCTTAGGTTAATACGTAAGGATGAGCAAATTGGCTGGTTGGACTTGTGGGATCAGTTCAGTGGGAGAAGTGAGCTTTTTGCAATGGATGGTTTACATTTAAATAGAGTGGGCTGGCTTGTTTGCTAAAGCTATTAACTCAGTGTAAGGGAAGTTTGAAACTAGGACTAGGCAGTGGTGAGGGCCAGGAAAAACTGAATGCAAAAAGAATAAGAGGCAGAGAAAAGTTTAGCATAGGAAATTAGTATAGAAGTAGCTATAAAGATAGGCTTAATTGTTATTATTGTAATGCTAGAAGTATAAGAAATAGAATAGATAACTTTATACAACTAGTAGGAATGGAGGATTTTGATATAATGGGAATAATTGAAACATGGTTAAAGGTAGATGATTTTGATGCTACTATTTTTTGTCAGTCCTTGAATAATGGGCAGATACAAGAGGATTGGAAGTTAACTAATGGAACTCCTCTTTTCAAGGGCCCCTTGAGATGGATTCCTGTACATAGTGAGTGGACCTCCCAGAGAAGGTTCTGTATTTTCAGCTACTTCCTCTAGGATCTAAACATCCACCCACGTGTTTGCCATGTGTGGCAATCCATGAAGGGGAGGAGAGGATCCTGCTGGTTGAGTGGTGACTGGGGCACTGGAACACACCACTTTGGCCTTGAATTCCTGTAGATGGGTGGACTTGGGTTGCCCCCCACCCAAGGTCAGTTGGCTGGTCCCATTGAGCTATGGTCAACTGAGTACCAGTGTTGGGCATTCTCAATGGGTGTTGTGGACATCATGTCTGATGCTGGTGCTTGGGTATAGTGCTTGAAACCCTGGCGTTGCTCCAGTGTTCTTATTTGACATTGTAATGCATCCCCTCATAGGACTCCATGGCGGGTGGAGTCAGTGGGCACTGAATCTTTCTCTTTTATTATGGATCCCCCAAGTTGAAATAAAAAAATTGTAAAACTCTGCTAATAGGTAAATGTCCATGCCTTGAAGACTCCGAACAGCAGTCTCCATCACAAAATACACTTGTGCCTCGCTTCCTGATCCTGCATTCCTTGTCTGACAAATCTTTAGGGCAAATGTCTCCCTTTTTTATACAAAAGAAATTAGAGGGGCTTACTGGCTCTTTACACTGATTCTCTTAGCTCTCTACTGGCCCTGGAATCGCTTAACGTTAGTTCTCACACTTTTCTTGTCGATATTCAACAACTACTGGCCCATTTTTCTCTATCTTCTTTTTGTCTGACTTGATTGTATTTTTAATTTCTTAAGAACAATTGGCCTTTTATCTGAATTTTGGACATATTTTGGTTTTAACTCGCTGTGTTTTTACATTTTACTATAGTTTATTTTTTTTACTGTTTTCAGCAGTTGTTTGGTGCAGATAGTCTCATGGCTTTGCGCATTAAAACACAAAACAAACAACCAACCAACCTTTTCAACGGAGATGATAAAAATTTTCCCAGTAATTGTAGACCCATTAGTCTTACATCAGTTGTGGGAAAAATTTTGGAAAGTCTGTTAAAAGATGCTTTGCAAAGTCGTTTAACAAAGTTTAGAATTTTATTGGATAGTCAACACGATTTCACTAAATGAAAGTCTGGCCTTACAACTCTTTTGACATTCTTTGAAAAGGTTATTGCTTATGTAGATGAGGGTAGGTAAGGGTGTAGATTTGGTATATCTGGATTTTTCAGAAAGCATTTGACAAG
>NW_013667748.1:134367-153005 GCF_000517525.1 Limulus polyphemus
AGCTTGAAAAGTATATGAATGGAAAGGGTTGGGTTTAAAATTTTATTATTACCATTTTTGTAATTATTTTAATTTAGTTTTGAGGATGGAACAGCTGAGATGGACCAATAGGTCCCATATTGTCCCAAAATATTATGTTATGTTAACTGGCTGCAGACAGTGAAAGGCAGGAGTTGATATGTTGTGGGTCACTCAGCTCCTTACCCTTAATTGATTTCCCATGACAGCTGCTAGTTTAACATCAGTGTTTGGATTTTGTATAATAGATGGGACACCCCCAACACATTTGGGTAATATTACCACAGATTGTTATCTGTTATGACATCAAGTTGATAACTAGGACTCACAATGGCAAAACTACTGTAATGCTTATTATATACGTTTATATATATAAAGTAAACAAAAATAGCTTTAAGTATATTAAATTATTGTGATTGAATTTCAGAAAATGTTTTGAAAAGTGACAGAAAGACATTTTTCAACAGTGAATAATAAAGTACGAGTTGGAAATGTCTTTGATGCATTTCCTAAAATGTGCATTTATTGACAAAATTGGGTGAATAACTCTTAATTGATTATGTATATCTATAAAAATATCCAAGAGCAATGTGAGAGGGGTATTTACACAATATCATAACCAAAGTACCATGTATTTCAAATTTACATTTGGCTGAACCTGAAATTAGCAATATTTAGAATGGTGTTTTTACAGCAATGTTTACTACAGACAAGTTGGAAACCAGAAATCTTAAAATAGATGGGTTAAACAGTGGTAGTATCTTTTTTAAAACAGAGGTAATTAATAAATGTGTGTATTATTTTTTCATTATACTTATTTTGTCTCTATATTAAACAAAACATCATGATAGTTTGAATTTAGTTAAAGTGCAATTTTCATTTAGTTCTATTTAATTTGCTCACATTTAGGAAGAAAACTGACTTTTCTAGTAATTTCAATTACATTTGATTTTTTTCATATTAGGCAATAAAAGTAAGCCTTCTGACAATAAGAAAGGAGTAGGGAAGCTTGTAGACAGACAGTCTGATCTCCGCAAATCTTCAAGAAGGAAGAAAGAAAAAGAAAACATTAAAGCTGAGGACACCAGTTCAACATGTTCCACCAATTTTACAGGAAGCCGTTCATCAGTTGCAAGCAGTGAATTTGGAATGTTTTGTAAACCAGCAACATCCAAAGAGGTAAGAGAATCCGCAGAATTTTATAATAGAAATTAAAATAAGAAAATGTTCTTTACTGGAGTGAATTATTTTTCAGGTTCTATGTGTTAAATATTATGTTGTCCTCACTGTAATATCTAAGTTTAAATAAAGAGAAAAAATGGTCATTTTGTTGACATGTACAGTTTACTTAGCAATTAATTTTACAACTACTAATAATGAGTTTTAATTATGCATATTAGATAGCTTGTGATATTCTTTAATCTGCCTTCTGGGCAGTGGCATGACTAGAGAACATCAGTCCCAATGCAATCATGTATATATATATATATGTGTGTGTTTAATATATATATACATTAACTAAATGAATCTTAAAGAAGCAAACACACTAACATAATTTCATAAACACAGAAATCGTACATCACACTCCATTTTCCAACTGTATACCAACGTTCAAGATGCATTCTCTAATCCCAAACATTGTAAAAAAGTAAAGAAATTAAAAGAAATTAGCACTACAAGGCCTACCAAAAGTATGGATTAAAACAATTCTTGAGGCCCCACACACCAAATGCTAACTCTCATTTCTAAATATTCATCACTTATTAATATATTTTAAGTTTTTAATGTAATAATACAAATATCTGCACTTCTTTAACATATAGAAAACACTCTAATGAGCATTATAAAATATAAAAGACTATAACAACTTTTAATACACAAGCACCACGACTGATATTTTTGAGCCACCTTTTGGGAGTTTTTTGAAAAAACAAATGTCACACTGGTGTGTAAATGTTTTTATTTTTATTATTGACATTCCTGTTTGGGCTCCAATTCCACAGCATTGGTTACATCAGCATAGTTACACCACTGCTTTAGTTACGGAACAAGTGAAAATGGAAACTTATCCACTGTGAAATGGGTGGATTAGATCTGAGTTACAGACAACTTACTTTATTATATTACCAATAAAAAGTGTTTTACACAGTTATCCTGTTTAATTCCCAAAACAGAAAAAAAAAGGCTTAAAGTAGATGTTAATAGTTTATCTTTTCAACAAGTTTTCAATTGCTGTACTCTCAGTTAAGTTTGACCATGACTGAAGTATAGCAGTCAAATTATTGTTACGAGAAAAACAACTCACTTGGAAAAATCTTGTGTCTTATTTTACTTTGACTTGTAGGACAATTTATTTCAATTATACAATGTAAATGAAAAACCAAACCTTTACAAAGCAAACCAAATGTATTCAGAATATGGTAGTTATTAGAAAAGTAATTTTAAAACTCATTTGGTACAGATCAGTAGACTTATTGCTTTTTTTTACAAAATCTTGTATGGTTTATTTGTATATAATTACTTCCTACTGATTGTAATTAACAAGAAACAAATTTAAAAAGTGCAAAAATAGATTCAAGGCGTTATGATAAAGATTACTTGAGTTTTTGTGTTATAGTTTTTAAACAATTTTAGCATTAGTCATGCTATTTTGTTGCAAAAAACAACTTAGTACTTTAATGAGGTTTTTAAGTCCTTTTCAATCACCAATAAAGTACCTTAAAATATTTTAGATATTTGAATAAGGTTAGAGCTCGTGCCTAAATCATTATTCCACATTATATATTGGACCAAGTTCTTAATGATTACATATATATGTTACAGATTCTCTTCCAATTTCCCCAAAGGTAAGAATCTGTGATGTAGAGGCCTAATGTTTTTTTTTTGATTGGCTGTACCTGCTGCTGCTGTGGACTGCAGTTTTGCCTATTGAAGGCTTATCAGCACAGCTTGGGCTGTCAAGTCAAAGAAATAGTTTTCAGAATGACCATTCTAGGCTGAGTACTAAAAGATGCTTGGCTGGTTCATGTGACAAGAAGTTAAAAACATTTAAAAAAAGAGAAATATGTTGATAAATAGAGAAACATAAATTCATGATAGTCATTTGTCCTCGTATTCGGTACTTTAAAGATATCAAGTAAAATTCTATTCATACATAATTTTACTTGCCACATTCATAATTTGGTGGTTTTATCTCAGCAGTTAATGTGCATTGTATACTTGAATGATAACCTTGTATTTTATGGTGGTTTTATCTCAGCAGTTAATGTGCATTATATGCTTGAATGATAACCTTGTATTTTATGGTGATTTTACCTCAGCTGTTAATGTGCATTATATGCTTGAATGATAACCTTGTATTTTATGGTGGTTTTACCTCAGTAGTTAATGGGCATTATATGCTTGAATGATAACCTTGTATTTTATGGTGGTTTTACCTCAGTAGTTAATGTGCATTATATGCTTGAATGATAACCTTGTATTTTATGGTGGTTTTACCTCAGTAGTTAATGTGCATTATATGCTTGAATGATAACCTTGTATTTTATGAAAATATATATAAAAGAGAAAGAAACAATTCAGAAGCTTGGTGATATTTGGTGTAACTTAACTACCTTTCTAAATCATAAGTTTTCTCAGATTTTAACATAAGTAGTAAAAATGTCATGTATTTATATTTTTAAGTGTTGATTGTTATTGATTTTTTTGCAATATATCTGTTACAGTCCCTGAATTCTATTGAAGTAGCAACATTTTCAAGCCAATTTCTAGAGGGTTGTCACCTATGTCGAGTAATTCTCCCAGACAAGTCAACAACTGTAATCAAGACACAGCCTGGTGAAACTATTGGCACAATGTTACGTAGATTGATTGAGAGGCGGGGATTGGGTTTCTCAGCTGCTGATGCATTCATTGTTGCTACAGGAAAGGTACAAGAAGAATCAAGTGATCTTATGAAATAAAAATACAATGATTTATCAATAACTAATTGTTGCTCAGTTTTCTCAGGAGTAAGCTACTTTTAACATCTGGTTTTCCTCACAAAAGCTGGGCTTTCTGTAATAATAGCCTTTGATTCTTGAAATATTTGTGATATTTTTTTACATAGTTTATGAATACTTGCTTTGAACTGCTTAGAAGGAAATAAATGATGTTTTTAATTGGTCCTGAACTTAATAGTATGAGATACTTTGTTGATGTATGACAAGTGAAATTTTGAGGTTTCCAGTATGATTGCAAGCTGAACGATATTCTTTTCACATTAAAACATTTATAACTAATTAAATTTTGAATTTCATATTGTTTTCTAAATCCATTTATTAGTGTTTTTTTATTCTTTACAATAGCACTTTCTTTATTCCAGCTCTCCTTTGTGAGGGTCTTTATCGTTACTTCTTTTTAGATTAAACCTGATTGGCTGTGGCCTCAATATGCCCTCAACGCAAAATCATATTCAATAGATTTTGATGTAAAATTTGTATACTTGATTTGTCTATAATAAATTGTGTTTGGTTATGCATGCTTTCTTAATTATTGGCTCTATGCCGACTGGCCATTTTATTACCCACTCAGCATAAATAATAAAATGTGTAGAACTGTGGAAATTAACTACTTCCTGATATAAATATTTTGAGACAAAAAGATTTATATACAGTTGTATGTATTGCCAGTTATTATATGTGTTTTTAGTTTTAATGGATTAAGTGATTTTTTTAAAGATGCTTTGGTAATAAATATTCGTTTTTTTTTGTTTTTTTTAGCCTTTCTTGAAAATCAAAATACATTCAGTAGGTATAATAACAAAAATTATAACTGTTGGTGGTTTCAGTCAATGGTCTTATCACTATCCTTTCATTCAGAGTAAGAATGGAAAATGACTGTTCTGACATACCACTTTTTTTGTGTGTTTTAGTAAAGGGGCTTCTCCAGTTAAAGAAAGAGGATGCAGTACATGTAATATGTTTGAAATTAGATTCAAGTGCCTAATAATCAACAGTCATAGTTGAACATTACTAAAGTTAAAAAGTCCATGAGGGATAGTGTGTGCATGTTCAGGATTTACTACAGTTATAATATCTTTCAACATTATTAAGGGAAGAAGGATTTGGAAACAGCTTTAGTGATTGAAAGAAATATTTTTACTTAAGAAAATGAAAATAGGAGTTGTGTAACACTGCAATTGGTAAAATGTTAATTACAAGTGCCAGCTATGAACATTAATGTGCTTTAACATGAAAATAAACTATTTTTAATAGAATTATTATTATTATGTGCTAGTTTGAATTTTATGTTTGTGGAATGGTAAAATTAATCTCTTATTTCAGTTTTAGCATTTTATCTGATCAGCATTTATGTGGATGTTGAAAATTTTAGAACAGTTATGCTGAGTATTTCTAGATTGTGACTTTCTTTAACTTTTTTTAAACTTTCTTATTCAGGCTGTTGACCAGAATGCAGATGTTGCAACTTTAGGATACCAAGAACTTCGCATGGAACAGCGAATCCTTTTCTGCTTGGATTTGCCTCAGAAGAAAGTCGTTGGAGTGAAGGCAAAACCTGGGAAGTCGTGTGGAGAAGTGTTGAAACCCATTTTGGAGAAGTACCACTATAATATAGAACATGTTGTCCTTCAACTGGTAATTTAACTTTCAAATGGTTTACTAGCATTAATAAGTATGACTAACGTAATTGTAAATAGTGATACTAGATATTAAGTGTAGTTTGAAAGCATAATCAATATGATTAAGACACAAAGCACATTTTGGTTTTGTGCATTCTAAATTTATATTTTATTTTTTTCTGTTTTACAGACAATTTTCTATAGTTCAGTGGTTCATAATATATGGGCCATGGAACACTTAATATGTGAACATTCTTCAGCCAGTTTGTGGAAAGGAAGTGACAGTATTGTAGATTCTATTGTGTTCCACTTAGATTAAAAAGAAATCGGATGGTCCACATTAAAAAGCATTTGAGAATTACTGCTCTGGTTTATTCTCACTAGAAATTTTTTTATAAAACTATGTTCAAATAATATTTTTTTAATATTTCTTTAGGCTCGAACTCAGAAACCTGTGACAAGCCTGATGCCAATCTCTATTTTAGATAATCAGCGAGTGTTGGTTCAAACTAAGGATGACTACAAAGGTGAGATATGTTAATAACTAATGTTGAGCTAACTTTCTTTTAAACTAGTAAAAACATTTCTAAACCTCTCATATTCCATGCCCATGCTTCTTTCTTCTAACTCATAACCATGCTTTATACTATTACACAACTTATTCCTTCTTGTATAAATTGTATTTTCCTACTGTCATAAACATATTCTCTTTCCTTAGGTTTCTAATTGAACATTGTGCTCATTCCTTCAAGCATAAATATTTCTTTTTTTATCCTTGTTTTGTAGAGTGGGTTCCTGAAAGCGGTAAGATAATTCCAATAGCTGTTCGGTTACAACAGCCAGTGAGTACTCCAGAACAAGAGGATGTTACTAAAAAAGCATTTGAAGAATTGTTAAACCAAAGCTCGCAACTTCAATTTGATGACTTGGGTGTAGTGGATTTAGAAAATCAAAGATCTGTGGAGAACAAAGTAAGCATTAGGGAGAGGGGATACATCTATTTTGTAATGTCTACTGTGTTTCATTTTATGGATTTTTATTACTTATAGAAAAATATGTATTAAAGAGTAACTTTTGAGTGATCTACATATGACCTGAATGATAGGTTTATATTAATTCAGCATGGTTTAGTAACTGTTGGTTAATATCCACTAGAGTATAGACCGACTCTCAAGTTTTAGTGCAATATGAAATGAGAAAACTTCACTCTTACTGCAGGTAAATTCTTTGCAAGCAACACTACAACTACAAAGTGGTTTTACTGAACCAAAGAAGTTGCCATCTGGCCTGGTTCGTCGCAACTCGTTTCATCTAGACCACGAAAGTCAGTCCAGTCTGAAAAACAAATCAAAGTTTAATTTTGGTAACCGAACTTCTTTACATGAAGCAATGGGCATAAGAGTTCAACTTCCTATGCTGGATCATCCTATTTCTAGTCAAGATGGAACAAAACTGGAACGGGATGGTTAGTTTTAGTTTGTTAACTGTTTTTATGTTTGCAATATTCTAGGCTTTAAAGGTTTCTTGGTAATTTTTAGATTAAATGATTTATAGAGAAATATTTGAAACTGATTATGTAAAAATAAGTATTTTGTTTGAGGATAACTTTGTACAGTCATTAAAGGGTCAGGAAAATGACATTCCGATACAGTACATTCATTACCTCGTCTCACATAAATAGCTATTCTCCTTCAAAAGAATTTGTTGCACATGCTACAAGCATTGAATCTCCCACATCTGGAATTGACTTATTCCAGTGCATCTCACATGCAAGTCATCATTCGACAACTCTCCACCAATAAGAGTGCGACATACTCTCTTAATGCATGTGGCTCCCTCTATTCAATTCAACTGAACTGGCACTTCTTGTTTGCCAGTATTCATGTTCTGACATTTAGTTTGACCTCTCTTCAAGTATTTTAATTTTTTCCTGTTTCTTTGTATTAATTTCTCTCAACAAGTTTACTCTTTTACTATACGTAAGTGATATTTGTAACTCGTTGAGTTATTCCGAAGTGGAATTGTTTTATACTTCTACAAAGTTATGGAACTTATTACTTCATTATGAATTCTACACTATCACTTTGGAGTTTATATATTCTATTCGCACCTTTATACTGGTTTCAGGTTGCGGCACTCCATGGGAAGATTTTCAACTTTATTTTGCTGGGAGATTGATCATCCAAGTAGCTGATATTTGTTGAGTCTTGCCTCAAGATTCAAGGATTGTGGCATGTGCAAGACATTTTTTTGCACATAGAAGACAGCACTGAACTAGAATAGCTATTTATGTGAGAGGAGCATACAGCACTTATCGGAAATACATTTTCAGTATAGAAGACTTACATAAAATCAAAAATGCTGTTTTGTGTTGAACTCTTAAGACAAAAAGTACAACCTGTATCTTTGGTAGATGTTTGTTTTTATGTTTTGTCAACACTTCAACCATTGGCTTTCTTCAGAATCATATTTAGACATAATATGTGAAATGTATTTCTGTGTTCTTATTGTATATACCGTGTCTTCCGAAGAAGATTAGCAATGAGCGAATTGTTGAAGAAAATAGAAAAACAATTTTCAGGATATGCAGATCTTGATTTTACTTTAACAGGAAAAATGCAGTTATTGTTTTTATGTTTTTAGACCTTTTTGAAGTGTGGAATAGAGCTGAGAGGGGTCGACTTGATGATCAACGAGGCACAGAGATCAATTTTGAACTACCAGATTTTCTCAAAGTAGAATCTAATTTATTAAGTAAAAAAAAGCGGCTTGGGCAAAGTCTTCCTGCAGAACAGGATCTGAGAGAAATTGTGAAATACAGAGGTAGAGACCATTCAAAGAAAGATAGAAGGTCACATTTACCTTTTGCAAAGCTTGAAAAAGATTTGGATATTTCACCGACCCTACACTTTTCTGATCACAGTTTCAGTGTTGATTCAATTTTTCCTACTTCCGAACAAGCTGAGGAATACTTTGGTGCCAGCTTGAGATGTAGGCCTCACTTAGGCTTTCCAGGTGACATGCAGGAAAGATTTTTTTGTGATTGGAGAATTCCTCCTACAACTAGACAACGTCCAGTTCCTCCTTTGCCAGGTATACCACTGGTCAAGCTCCCTCCTCGGCCTTCTTCCCATCCAATCCCACGTTTTCCACCATATCAACGACCTACTACCAGAAGTCTTCCACTCTGCATTGAAGAGTCAAGTTTTAGAGCTCCATCTATATCTCCAGCAACAGACATGGATGATCCCTTGTTCAAGGATAACATAGAGACATTAGACTTAGATTTGGATCTTGATGTAAATTTGAAAGCTCAGCAATCAAATGATGAATCCCTGAATCGGTTGAAGATGCCCCCTCCATCAGTCTTAACCAGTACTGCTATTCATTTAGACAAGACCAATTATTCACCAGTTAAAATAGCTATAAGTGACAGTAGTTCAGATAAAAAGTCTTTTTCCCCACCTCCTTGTCATCATTCACCCACCAGAAGATTATCCTGTGAACCACCCCCTCTTCCTCCTAAAGCTAAAACCCGAGGCCCTCCACCCCGCCCTCCTAGTCGTCAGTGTCCATCTTTGAATGCTCATTGTTGTCAAGGTTCAGAAGAGGAACTAACTGGAGAGGATGATTTCCGTATCCCTCTTGCCGCTACCACTCAGAGCATAGCCAATAGTAGGTCAGAGTTCAACAAACTGAAAAGCTGGACAAAAAGAGGACTTCAGCATGAAAAGGAAAACTCGTCAACTAAATGTAACATTAGCTTTGTATAATCCAGCTTTCTCTAGAAATAAATCTTATGGCAGTAGTTTTTTTATGATGTTGCCATATGTATGAAAATTGTATAGGTTGAAACTAGAACATGTTTTGTTGTTTCTCTTTAATGTGTGTGTTTGATAATCCTATACTTGTAAAGAAATGCAAATTTAGTGCAAGTGTTGTTGCTAATCCTTTTAGTTCATTGTGTTTTCATGGTGTAGAAATGTTTTGTTTTGAAAATTGTGTTAACTGGGCACAAAAATAAATCGTATCCCAACTCTTATTTATATAAGCATAAAATGTCTATTATAAAACAAGATAACATTTCTTTATATATATATATATATATATGTATTCAGGGATTTAAAGAACTTAGTTTTTAGAACTGAAACAATTAAAAGGTACATCCATAAGTTTTGTCTGAAGCTACTTGTTATTTTTTTGAGAATATTTTACCACAAGAACTGCATTTATTTTGCTTTGATTTCAACTACAGTTTACTTCCAAAACTTAATTCTTGTTGTATCAGTATGACTGACCTAGGTGCCAGTAATAGTCATGTAGGCCTCAGCCTTCAAGTTTTATTGACAAATAAGTAGAGAAATTAATTTCATCAGCAAATGTTAAGAAACTAGTCTAAATTTGTCAGATTAATCAGACTTACACACAAATATATATTACAATAATTGGTTCCATCAGGCTGCTCCAATTAGCCAGAGTCCTAAACTTAAATAGCTAATTATCTGTTATTTTATCTTTCTTTTTGATTGTACTCTTAATTGAAAACAAGGAAGTATGTAGGGAGTAAATAATTGAGAATACCGACATCGCCTTGCTGAATAGTTTACTGATTTCATCTTCATTTGATTGCAGGGGATCAGTGTTTACTTGAGAAATGTTTTCAGTACATTTGGTATTGGTTATGAGGTTGTGTAGTTCATCTGTACTCCTAATATTTATAGACAGCAGATAATGATACCATATGATCTTATTGTTATTTACCACTGAAATTTATGTAATTGTAAGCTATTCCAGTCAAAAAAGATTTTAATCATGACATCTGGACATTCATTGAGAGAGAGAAAAAAAGTAATAAAATATGTAGGCACTAAGATTAGTATATTTGTTACCTAGCTTTTTTTGCTAGCATAGTTGTACGTAGTTAAGCAGGATGGGCTGAAACTTGCAGGAGAGAATAGGTTAAAATATATTAAATTTTTCAATGTAATTTAAATACAGCACATTGTTGCTCTAGTTTTTCCATCAGTGATTTTTGAAAAAGGAATTGGAAGAGTATGAATGAAATATCTGCAGTACTGAATACAATAAGTGTTTGACATTAGGCTCAAGTACCTATTTCCTTTTTATTCTACTAGAACTGACCATGTAGTGTAGTTAAAATAATAATATCTGGCATGAAACGCTATCCTTGTCTATCATATGAAAGTGTACATACTGGAAATTTTTTAACTTATTTATTTTGTTCAACTTGTGACCTTTGCTCTACAGTTTAAAGATGGCCCAATTTTTATAGCCTTCTACATGAATAACAAGTTTGTGTAACGGAAAGTATTCTTGCTGGTCCTGTCGTTAATGCAATAACTGTGCTAGTCGGTTTTAGTTGAAAGTAACTTTTTGATTGATGTTTCTTCTGTTATTTACAATTAGATATCCTTCAAGTTGTTTGTTTCACTTATCTATTAAATTCCTTTCTTTATCTTGTTCAGTGTTTATGATTATTTGACAGCTGATCTCCTGAAACTAGTTTTTTTTTTCATACTTTAAACAAATGAACTTTACTCTGTTAATAAATTCTGTTTTGTAAATTAAGTTGTTTCTTCGTCTGAAGCTTGATTTTATCTTAGAAATTATTCGTAGGATTTTTACTAGTAATTCTAACATTTCTAATTTATAAATGTTATGACATATAAAGCCTGAGCTAGCAAGCTTGACAGTTATTGTTTATACAAATGATTTAAATGGCACCTAGACCACTGCTGTTGCTGTGTTTGTTGTATCCCTGTTGTCTTGATGAGCCTTGTTATTGGATGTGACAGGTGTAGTTTGGTTGACATATTTCTTCTTTTTTTTTCTATACTTTCAATTGTAAGCTCTTAGAATTGCTAATATTAAACCAGTAATTATAATTGTTATGGTGATGTGATATCACTTTGGTGTTTATACTTACAAAAGGTAACAAAAAAAATATTTTGTGGAGTAGAGAGAAAACTTATAAATTAAGAGCATATTGAAGGAATAAAATTGGACAGACTGACATACATACAGAATTTTCCTCTTATTTGGTAGCAAGAAGTCATAGGTAACCTGAAATGTAATCTAACAGGAATCTTTTGTAGCAAAAAAAGTAAAAACTACAGTGGAGTTATTCTAGAAAAAGAGTTCTTTGTTTTCCTTTGCACATCCACTTTTGGACTTTAAGAAGTAATTTAATTGAGGAGTGGAATGGTTAGATATTGGGTTGACCCTTAAAATCAAAGTTAAATTATGTTAATTCAACACTTGGGCAACGTTTTAAATGTTAATTTTACAGCCCAGAATTCTGTTAGTCAGTCCTAACTTGCACTACTTCTTATGCATTGTTTTTATTCATCCCAAACTAAGATGCTAATGCAAGCTGTTCACCACCATGAAAACATGTCTAAGATGGGGGCTCCTCAGTCAGAATATGGAATGTTCTGGAGTGGTTTTGTGCTGAAGGAGTTTGGGAGCCCCTGGTCTAAGAATATGTAATTAGATCATTCCCTATTACAAGGTACTACAGAAAAGTGCTACAATTCAGCTACCTGTTTTTCAAATGTTTAGATATTTAACTTTTTTGGACCACTTGTTAGCAGCTTAATATTCCATTGGTCTTAAAAGTTTCTAAATCAGATGTTTAATTTTTGATTTATATTAATACTATCATGATATCTTGAATCTTTAAGGTATTGTTCCTAACTCAGATGATTTACAAAATAGTTCAGTGCTAAATTTGTTTCATCGCTTTTAACGTGTTAGATGTGAAAATATTTAAATATCTTAACTAATTCCACATATTGTCGCCAGATAATTCCACAGATCTTTTTTTTTTTATGAGTTTATACTTTAGCCATAAGTATTCTTTGTTATGAAAAACTTTAATACTACAATCGTGTAGTTTAGTTTTGGCACCTTTGTTCTCTGTCATTTTGGAAGAATGTCATATTCCTGTACGTATATGTTTTTTTTTTTTTACCTCGTGTTCGATATTGCTAGATAATGTTTTATTGGAGGTTTTGTTAACCTCACTTCTACCATTGTCTTTGGCATTTTTACTTTATTTTCACATTTCTGTTTTGGAGAATGTAATATGTAAATATTGTGTGTGGTTCAAGAGTTGTACGTAGTAATTCCAGAATATTTCTTTCGTGAATATAATAATTGGTATTGGATAATTATTGATATTTTTATATAAACTTGTTAATATTCATATTTGTGTGAAATTAGAATTTCTGTATGAAAGCGAGTGCCAATTTGTAAGTCATAACAATCGTACAATAACATGAGTAAATGATGTGGCTAAAAAATGTTTCTTAACTTTGTCAGAAAAATATTGTACATTTGTAGTTGCTTGGGGTAATTTTTTGAATCTGGTGTATAACCTGAACATTTTCTATTTGTGAAGGTGGTGTTCGTGAACAATATTTATATTTGGGTTGGGAAGGAGCGGTAGAATTACGTCACAACACAATTCCAGTATTGGGTTTAATACATTGTATATTTATCTTCAGAATAAAGCTTTTTATTTTATACGCACATCGATCTTCGATTTATTTAATATATCTGACATTGTTTTCTTGGGAATATCAATTAATGAATCCGAAGCACCTCCGCTTATCCTAAAGAGCTATTAGTAGGTTTAAAATGGATACGTTGAATTTTCAGTTCGCTAACCAAGTTAATTTCTCATATTTTTGACCAAATAATTATTTGTTGAAATGCTTCTAATATAATAAAAAAAAACTAGAATTTAAATTAGTAAACTTGTTAATTTTTCTTATTTTTGTAACAACACATGAAAATAAAAAAAAACATGAAAGGTGGGTTGATGTATACTTACATATTTGATCAAGTCTTGGTCCGAAACGGTTGTACAGCATTGGTGGTTCTGTGGAAATGATTATGTAAAAAAAAATATCGCGGAGTGACATAGTTTAGCTACTTATTTTTATTCTGATATGTATTTACTTTCAAAGTTCTTAACTTTTTTAGCATGTATGTGCTTTAGAAAGAGTAAGAGATAGGTAATTACGCAAACATACGATTTTTCAAAGGACAATGCGAAAGAATGATACAAGTACCTATCTGCGCTTAGTAAGTTCTCATTGGTTTAAGGAGCTCTACAAAAAGTGACGTTGTTTTTCTGCGTCAGATGGCACTACAAACTAAAATTCAAAATTGTGTTGTTGTTTTTTTTCTCGCCCTTTTATTTTTAACCTGATATTGATATGACTTAATTGTATAAACAGGATTTTAAGCATTTGACAAGGCAGCTCGCATCATGCTCAGTTCATACAGGTTACAAAATTATTTTTCACGTTTATCAGATGTAGAAGTTTCCTTGCATTGACGCCTAACTGGTTGTGCGTTACACAATATTTTAATACAGTAACCAAGAGCGAGAAACTAATATCAATAAATCTGACTGTAACCATAACTAATATTGATAGATCTGACTGTAACTAATATCGATAGATCTGAATGTAACCGTAACTAATATCAATAAATCTGACTAACCATAACTAATATTGATAGATCTGACTGTAACCGTAACTAATATTGATAGATCTGACTGTAACCGTAATTAATATCGATAAATCTGATTGTAACCGTAACTAATATCGATAAATATGACTGTAACCGTAACTAATATCGATAAATCTGACTGTAGTCATAACTAATATCGATAGATCTGACTGTGGCCATAACTAATATCGATAGATCTGACTGTAACCATAACTAATATCGATAGATCTGACTAACTGTAACTAATATCAATAAATCTGACTGTAACCATAACTAATATCGATAGATCTGACTGTAACCGTAACTAATATCGATAAATCTGACTGTAACCATAACTAATATCGATAGATCTGACTGTGGCCATAACTAATATCGATAGATCTGACTGTAACCATAACTAATATCGATAGATCTGACTAACTGTAACTAATATCAATAAATCTGACTAACCATAACTAATATCGATAGATCTGACTGTAACCGTAACTAATATCGATAGATCTGACTGTAACCGTAACTAATATCGATAGATGTGACTGTAACCGTAACTAATATCGATAAATCAGACTGTAATCGTAACTAATATCGATAAATCTGACTGTAACCGTAACTAATATCGATAAATATGACCGTAACTAATATCGATAAATCTGACTGTAGTCATAACTAATATCGATAGATCTGACTGTAACCGTAACTAATATCGATAGATCTGACTGTAACCGTAATTAATATCGATAAATCTGATTGTAACCGTAACTAATATCGATAAATATGACTGTAACCGTAACTAATATCGATAAATCTGACTGTAGTCATAACTAATATCGATAGATCTGACTGTAACCGTAACTAATATCGATAAATCAGACTGTAATCGTAACTAATATCGATAGATCTGACTGTAACCGTAACTAATATCGATAAATCAGACTGTAATCGTAACTAATATCGATAAATCTGATTGTAACCGTCATGAGTGTTCCTAACGGGTAATGTTTAGAAGACATTTTTTTTTTTTCTATTGTTAGAAATAGTTCGATTCGTATATTAAAGTATATAAATATGGCAGTTTTTGTTGGGGTTTTTTACAGAATATTGGTCTTGGTCATTTTTTAAATTTTCGGATCATGGTTATTGATCTTCTAAAGTTAACCAAGTGTTTACTGAGTTACATTATTAGCAAGTTCTTAATAATAATTTCTCACGAATAAGCATAATACTTCTATTCGAGTGCTTACTTTGATCTTACTACAATCGAAAACACGGACTATAGATCAGTGGGTCGAAGTTAACGTCACGTTACCGAAACAACAACAAAAAAAAACGATAGCTTGTGCAAATAGCTATTGAGTAGTTTTGCGCGAGCATTCGAAAATAAAGCAAGTTTCCGTGATATCTACATGCTCACCTTAACAAATACCTAAACATTCCCAGTTTATCCCTGAAGATCCCCCTTTCGAAAGCGCTCGTGTTATAGTTTTTTTTTATTCATTTCTTAACATATCCAAGAGTCACTGAGATACTAGTTTAACACGTTATTCTTCCGACATTAATTAATACTGTTTTTTAACATTCAAATCATGTAGGGTGAGCTTGAAAAAAGTAAGTTATCAACATCGGTTGATTGTTTTTAAAGGAAGTTAATGGAGGGCTGCACGTAGTCTAGTTGTTAGCACTCCATGCTGAAGATCGAGAAGTCCAGGGTTTAAATTGTTATACTGCCGAAAGGCGCCCAGCACTTCGAGCTATAACCTCATAAAAGAAACCATTAAACCCGTTATTCTTTTTAAAGAATTAGACTAAGCCATTTTGGCGGCGGGTGCTTCGGATAGGCTGTCTGTCTTTCCTCTGATCAGTTCTTCAAAATTGAGTTCAAGAGTTTGTGACCTATTTGTTTATTCTAGTTGTCATCGTAAATTAATAAAAAAATATCCTGTTCTATTAATGTCCGTTTTGTTGCTTCAAAAATCGCATTCTGACCTATCATATC
Organism: Limulus polyphemus; assembly: GCF_000517525.1. Lineage (NCBI taxonomy): Eukaryota > Metazoa > Arthropoda > Merostomata > Xiphosura > Limulidae > Limulus > Limulus polyphemus. The sequence goes on from NW_013667748.1 coordinate 150,543, forward strand.
AACAAATGTTATTTTTTGATTCATGTTGCTTATTGGATATATTTAGATAAAATCTAAATTCTTAACCTTTGCAGAAGCTCAGAAAATCCATTCTATTATAGTAGAATCCCACAGTGGCTCAGAGATAAATCTGAGGGTTTATAATGCTAAAAATTGGGTTTAGAAACCCGCAATACAGTTGTTTTGGGTGTAAAAGGCCTTTAAGCTGGCGAAACATAATTACGATTAATTGTACTTGTTATAAGATATTAGTATCAGTTCTAGTATATTTTTAATACTACATTCTTTATTCAATCCTTAAGGGTTTTCGTACAAGGAAGGAATAAAGAATATGTTGTCAAAAATATACTAGGCCTAATACTAATGTCTTATGAGACGTATAATTAATAGAAATTAATATAAAAACACTTGCTATGGTGTGTGTGCATTTTCTGAGCTAGCGAAGCATGATTAGAATTAATTATACTTGCCATAAGTCATTGGTGTTAGGCTTATTTTAGTTATTTTTAATACTACCTTCTTTATTCAGTCCCATGAGATTTTTCACGAAGAAAAATAGTATTTTAATCACACTATGTCCGCCATTTCAAAGTATACTTAATAGTAATTTATTTAGTTGTCATCAGGTACTAGTATTAAGCCAATTATATTTTTAACACTGCATTCTATATCTAGTATCTTAGGGATTTTCAAGAATTAGAAGAGTACATTCATAATAGTATTCCATTCACACTATATTCGCCGTATCCACTGCCGACGACGCGTTTCACTCGATACAGAGCTCATCAGCCTATCTATGGCTTATATAAATATGTAACAACGTTGTGTCCTTTCCCCCGCTGGGACAACGGTAAGTCTGCGGATTTAAAATGCGAAAATCAGGGGTTCGCTTCCCCTCGGTGGACACAGCAGATAGCCCAATGTGGCTTTTCTAGAAGAAAAGCACAAATACTTGTGTCCTAACTGACCTGGCGAGCTTGTATTGTTTGTTTGTAATTAAGCATAAAGCTACAGAATGGGCTATCTGTGCTCTGCCCACCACGGGTATCGAAACCCGAATTCTAGCGTTGTAAGTCCGCAGACATGCCACTGAGGAGCAGCTTGTATTGAGCGAAACGCATCGTCGGAAATCAATAATTCAGACATAGTGTATTTGAAGTACTATTATACACTCTTTATCTTGAAAAATCCTAAATGGCTGAATAAATAATGTAGTGGTAAAAATGTAGGCCCAATACTTATGTTTAATGATAATCATACTTTGCCATCGTAGAAAAAAGCGTTCACATCATAAGTAATTTATACGCTTAATTTATATTGTATCTTCAATTTTATTGTAGATTTTCATATGCATAACATGTGTATTGTTGTCACGTGGGACCCTCAAAACGTGCATTCGTATAAAAAGCGAACACAATCATTATAAACGTATTCGGTATACTGATTACCAACTTTTACCTGGGGAAGGACACCCTACTGAAACGTTATACGTAAGAATACAAGTAGTTTAAGCTTTACGATTTCTTTGGTGAATTTTTCAACATCTTTTCTAGTTGAAACCTTAATTTCACCACGCGTATGTATCTTTCCTTTTTATGTTGCCAGTGTTAAATCACCTGTAAATCTGTACGTGCGAAATTCAGCCATCTAGATGTATAGATGGCCATTTAAACTAAAGAAATTCAACAGTATTTTTCAGCATTAGTATTTTTATTTCATTTTACTTGCGTTGCTAAAAATTGTTACATTTAGCTTTCCCTAATTTGTTTAAGTTGTAATATTCTTCAGCCAAAATTTTGAAATTATCTTAGTTGCTAGAACAAATACGTTTTGACGTAAATTATTTGATCTCATACTGTGGGCTGAAAGCGTAAAATTATAGCATTTATAGAGATTTACATCACAGTCTTACTTAAACATTATTACAAGTTGTCATAATACCGTTTGACACTCAGTACAATAATTGGATTATTGTATTTAAAATAATCTCATATGACTATATTGTCGTTTAATGACTATAATCAACTTATTCAATCGAACACTAAATAAAGCTCACATTATCGATTAATATGATATCGTAAAATAAAAGTAAAACTATGAGGTAAATATTAAATGTATTTACGATTTCATTAGGCTATGCCACCATCGCATTCTAGGCTGTTTTGTTATCGTGATTTTTTTTTGACGGTACAAATACATTGAAACTAGCAATCGATGTGTTCGAAGGAAAACGAAGTTTGATTATAAACAAGATTACAACACTTATGATAAACAACATTGTTTATTGACAAAAAGGGGACATGGATAAACGTTTCGGAATTCTATCAGATTCCATCTTCAGTATCTAAAGCAGAATAAATGAATTTACATCAGTTATTATACATTTTCAAAAAATTGAATAACCCCTGTGTTTCCTCTATACGCCAACATAGTGAAGAAACAGGACATCAAACTATACTATCA
>NW_013667748.1:153739-169795 GCF_000517525.1 Limulus polyphemus
TGATAGTATAGTTTGATGTCCTGTTTCTTCACTATGTTGGCGTATAGAGGAAACACAGGGGTTATTCAATTTTTTGAAAATGTATAATAACTGATGTAAATTCATTTATTCTGCTTTAGATACTGAAGATGGAATCTGATAGAATTCCGAAACGTTTATCCATGTCCCCTTTTTGTCAATAAACAATGTTGTTTATCATAAGTGTCGTAATCTTGTTTGTAATCAAACATTGAAACTATTAATTATTGGAGGCTTTATACTGTTTTATTTACGGTACTAATACATTGGAACTAGTAATATTGAAAGTACACGAGGATACGGTACACAGATCCTTAATGGTGTTCTTTGTGAACATCTTCGTGGTAAGTGACAGTGATCACCGTATTTCTCATGTTAGGGAGAACCCATTCTTCTAAGTGATCCCTTTCAATGCTTCTGTCGAAGGGGAATCCCATAGGCCGCCTATCGGGATAAAGTTGATCCTTAGCACCGCAGTAACTGACAGCATCTACACAGATTCCGGTCTTTCCGTGATCTCCAACCTGCACAGAACGAATTCGAATATTATATTAAATATCGAAGCATCTTTGAATAAAAATTGTACATTGAATTACTGGAAGTTTGGTCGCCATTTTGTGCATGGAATAAAAAATGTGTACGAGTTTTTCGCACGTTGCATGAAGATAATACGTTAATTCATCGTTACACTACCAATTAATAACATAAAATTTAAGATACAGATTTTAGTATGCTCAAGCCCGAGGTTTTATTTTCAAGTACTATGCAAATGTAGAATTCATACAAGCAAAAAATAGTGTTTGCAAAACACTGGAAAGTAATACATACTATTTCCATACTCGTGAAAACCTTTCCTTTTTATATGCGCAATAAGCGTCAAAATATTTTAATGCAATTATTACAATATTTTCTGATTAATTCTAACTGCTACAAAGAGGACTGATTGCTATGGCCATTATTATTTTCCACTAAAGTACTTGTTTTTCGATATAATTTCACGTACCATCATTTAAATAAACATCATAATATTAGTTTTTTTCGAACGGTCAATAACACTAAGATGCATCTTACTCTCGGTGGCAGATCAACGTAAGTTAAAAACAGTTACGTAAGTTGATCAAACAGCTGCTGAAGCACCGTTACATAATTGTTTAATTCACCCCCGAATAAAGAAAGTAAACCTTTCGAAAGCGCTCTGGGTACCAGGTTTCTTATTTTACGATTCGTTTAATTTTTGTTCCTTCGTTATTTCTTAGAATCACGTGGTTATAGTTAAAACTGACGTATGTTTTGCTTTCTAATGTTCAATACAATAAAATAACCATTACATTAGTGTTGTGTGAATAAAGTTCTATACAATAAAATCACCATTACATTAGTGCTGTGTGAATAAAGTTCTATACAATAAAATCACCATTACATTAGTGTTGTGTGAATAAAGTTCTCTGTTTACCTTTTTGTCCACATTATAACAAAATATAGTTATTTCAATTTGTATTTTTATAATTTGCTTAACTGGTTGGGCAGTCTCATAAGTTCATATAACGTTCAGTTTCATTACTAAGTTATAGAAACGCATTGTTAACAGAATGACTTACCTGATCATGCAGCCAGTCCGTCACCATAACAAACAAGTGGAAAGGCATGCCCTTTTCATCACCTCTTGGGACAAGAAGATGATCAGGCCATCCACAGCTGCAATATTCATTGGCATGCTCGTTGATGCCTTCACCATGAGCCAACTCATTGAAGGTACGTTCAGAAGACAAAGTCACACTGGAATCCTTGGAGTGGCGGACAATGTTGTTGTGACCAGGATGCACTGTAAGAGAAAAGCAACAGTGGTCAGTTATTTCCAGATCTCAATATTTGAAAACCAATAAAAGGTTTCAAACGCATTAATTAATTTCAAATCTTAAGGCTAACACTGATAAAACAATCTGAAATAAAAGTTAAGAATCATAACTTATTGATCTACTGAGTTTTAGATTAGCAGTAGTGTTCCTTTGGTCGAATAAATGTGTTTCTTACGATCATGATGGAACTTGTCCATTTCGATCATCAGACGACGCAGATCCTTGGTGTGTAGTTCATTGCCTAGTTCATCATATTTGGGAGCCATGAAGATTCGAACTGTAGCTGGTTTGGTCCTGCTGCTATGATTTTCAACTTCAATCTTGTAGTCGAAAGGTTCGTGACTCAGATGGTTGTAGCGAACCTACACGATTACGAAAAGTGTACCTTTAGAAATCTCGAACGAGAGCTGTAATTAAAACCCTAAATATTTTCTTTCGAATTAACACTGAAGTTCTGGTATCGTATACACTGTAATAACATGTAACAATAGGCATAAACGACTATAGGCAAAGTAACCATTATTTTATTTGAATATTTGTAATTTATTTAATGACGACAAGAAATATTTAGTATGTTCCTCACTAACCCCAAATATTTTAAATTTGACAGTAGGCCCAAACAAGAGACTGATTAAGGAAATTATATCTTAAAAAATAATGTTTCACTTTGGTAATATTTTCATGGTTGGAACAGTACTCTGAGCAAATAAAGCTTTCAGTTCATTTTATGATGTTTTTAAGTACTCTTAGTGACGTCTGGTTAACAAATTTTGAATCGATTTAGTGTTAAACGTGTTAATGTAAGTTTATAATTTGGACTCAATAATAGCTTAAGAATGTTGAAAGCTTATTCCCTAAGTATTACTGCTATGGCATATAAGCAAGTTTGTATGTAAAAAACAGGAGCATGTTTAACAGGACAAAATCAGTTCTTAGTAAAAGTTATATATGTTATGGAATCAAACTTAATCGTGAAAATACTTTCTATAAATCTGTGTCTTAAAATAACTATTATGAACCATGGAGTTAAATACACCTAAGAGCATGTGTATAACGTGTTAAATTGTTAAAAGCACACCTTGACATCTCCGGTTCGGCCAAATTCATACGCATGAGAAAGGTTGAGCACAGCACTCTCTTTAAACGTGTTGATGTTGTTAGCGTGTTCAGCACTTACGAGAACTTTCGTAACTTCAACACCAGGGAATTCGAGCTATATTGGAATAAAAAAACAAGCAAAGTTGAAATCTGTCCTATGGCAGTATAACTGACTTAAAATTTCTAAACTAAAAACATCTGTTTGTTTCCAACAGGCTTCATATTTTGGACCAACTATAAAGTAGCTAAAATATTAAACATGTTTTGAACTTTTACATTATAAAGAACGTTATATGTACTGTTTGGCCTAAATAAGAAATGCTTATATTAAAGAGCTGAATTCTCAGAGATTTATATTGGTATTAAAGCAAATCAAGGCTGCAAGTGGGTTTTAGGCCTAACTGTTTGAGCACTGCTAGAAGTATGCATTTAGTCCGATAGGTTTGATTCAAAGATTTTACTGTTAGTGCCGTTTTAATCAAATAATATTTTCTCTGTGCATTAGGTTTACTGACAAAAAAAAAAAGCACCATAATCATCACAGGAACGAAAATGCTGAAATTGTAGCCAGAACTCCATTTTTTTATTTGTCTGTTTATGTTTTTGTCATGGAATGAGAATATTGGGATCATGCAATCATATATATATAACAGAATGAATCTTAAATCAGTGAAAATTGAATAGTGCTTATATCATCGTAATAGAAATACAACGTAATTTTATCCCCGATAAAGGAAGGTCGATCTCCCAAAGAGCTGAAATATCAGGGTGCTCTGATAAAAAAATTTGGGAGAGACACATTTCCTGAAAACATCAAAACTTATGATAAATGAAAACTAATTTTAGTAACACACCATTCACCAGGTAGGGTTATTATACTATATATATATATGGAGCAGATTTTAGGTTTAAAAGAAACGAATGTTCTTGAAGTTAATGTCTACCTATCACGTTGTCAAAATCTTTATGTTATGATAGAACTGTTGTAATAAGGTGGACGTCACGTTTTATTCGCATTCAATTAAGTATTGCAATAAAAACCTTCTAAAAGAGAGAATTTGAAGTCTTAAGGCTAACTTTGGTATTCAGCAGTTAGTAACATGCAAGAAGATAGCTTTATGCCAAGACTTCTTCATATTTGTAACTGCTGACTACTTATCAGTCAGACATAAGTGAATGACTTTCTTCTTGCCTAACGGTAGCGACAGGTTGCATGTTTACCTCATCCTTTCTGTAGTGCGGTAGGGTCTCCTTGTAGTCCTGGAACATGTTATCGAGGAACCTGTGCCACCTGTAAAAGATGGGGTCTCTGAGGGAGGTAGCGGTGTCGCTCATCACACCTGGGTTCAACTGGAAAGTGAAAGATGTAAAACAATATATAATATACAACTTGGAAATACTTCCGTGTGAGAAAAACCACGAAAACGATATATAACATATTGGAGAATGGAAAAAGGGGTTAGTTTGCTTTAGAATTTCCCACAAGGTTACACAAAGCTAGCTGCACATAGTCCTTTCTATGTTTTAGCTGATAGACTATACAGAAGGCATCTACTCTACAACATTCATTGCGAACTCTTGGGCTACTCTTGTCTGACCTCATACTGTACTTTGATGGCATCTAGTGTACAACATTCATTGCGAACTCTTGGGCTACTCTTATCTAAACTCAAACTGGACTTTGATGCCATCTACTCTACAACATTCATTGCGAACTCTTGGGCTACTCTTGTTTCTATGAGGTCAAACAAGAGTAGCCCAAGAGTTCGCAATGAATGTTGTAGAGTAGATGCCATCAAAGTCCAGTATGAGGTGTCGACTTTGATTATCTCTCTTATAACATATCAACCGCCTCACAGTGTAGAACGCGTTTTAACAGCGACAAGTCCTGGTACGTTAACCACTAGACCACGCCTGGCCCAAAAGTAGGCTTACTTCTGTTTATAGTATCGTCTACTGTTTTTGGGTCTGACCCATAATGAAACCTATTTTAACATTTTGCTTGTCCAATAAAACTGTACTATGTGTATACCCAAACAAAAATGTGAAAAATATCACATAAATACATTTTCTTATTTGAGCCCTTTTACCATGTTTCAAAAATATGTGCAGTAAGTAAGTTTGATTTTTAGCGAAAATTACACAATGAGTTATTTGCGCTCTGTCTACTACGGGGAATCGAATCTCTGATTTTATCGTTGTAAGTCCGTGAGCTTACCTCTGATTCACTGGGGAACTGTAGAATAATAAACACTAGTAAGTGTTGTAAAATGTACATTTTTAATTACACATGTCACAAATCAGGGAAGTTACAAACAAAAGGCATTAAAATATTTGTCATAACAAACATTTAACATTTAAAATTGAAAAGAGAAATCAATCTCATGTTCTTGTGGCTTACTTCAGTCCTATTTTGAGCTAAACTCTTCACATGTGCACACTAAAAACAATTCTTTATTGATATGCACCATTAAGTCCTCTTAATATGTCCTTAACTTTGAGAAGTGATATAAGAAAAAAAACATGTAACATACTATCTCAAACTTACGTGGAAGCGACCATCGGGATCAAGAACTCTAGCGGTGATCACGTGACCCCAGTTGTGGATGCTACCATAGAAGTGTTGGTTGATTGACTCGTGACTAGCTTCGACAAGAGCGCCTAAGATGTCAATACCATGAGTTTCATCAAGCAAATACTCGTGGTTGTTCTCATCTTGCACGTGGCCAATATGGATAGCGTCAGAGATCCTACTTCTCCATCGCTCCATATCCTGGAGAGAAACTTCCTTCAGGTCTTGCAGTGTTAGGTCATTAGGTCGTGAAGGGTAGGGCATGCCGTTCATCAGAGAGGTCAAATGGGATGAGTAGCCTTCCAAGGGGCTGTGGAAGTCGTGGAAGGGTTCCATTCTAGGCATACCATTCGACAGTCTCTCACAATCGTATCTATAATGGGAGTTAGAGCAATGGTTTAGTGTTTGAGCAGGACATTTTAGTAAATGAACAACTAATTTATCCTATAGCTCGATTATTTGTATGAAATCACAGTGGGACTGAGAATAATTTTTAACAACTTTTTCTTTACTGGCCTAACATATGATTCCAGTTATGAACCATAATAATTGATTTATTCTGTTAATAATGAAACTAAGCTTTCACTAAGTTAAGTAATGAAGTAGGTAACGAATCTTAACTTAAAACCGGTCGCTTTTTAGTAGTGCATGAGTTATTGTTTGTTAAGAAATAATTTTCCCACAAAGCTACACAAGCTATCTGCACATAGCCTAGTTTTTGAGATGATAGACTGGGAGGAAGGCAACTAATCAATAGCTCCTATCGTCAAGTCTTGACTTGTTTTTATCTGACCGAATAATAGAATTTGATCGTCGCTGTTATAGCGCACCTACGGCCCGAAAATATGATTGTGTTTCGTCAGAAACCGGCTGCGAACCATGAACTCTCGAATTCACAGCTTGAACACGCTAGTTATTTAGGCACATATAGCCCATTATTGATGTGTTTCAATAATTGCACATAGAAAAAGTCGTAAACCAAAAGAGGTAAAACATTTTTAAGCTTTAAATTTTTTAAAAATCGAAATGAGCCCCCAGTGGCCCAGCGGCATGTCTGCGGACTTACAACGCTAGAATCAGGGTTTCGATACCTGAGGTGGGCAGAGCACAGATAGCCCATTGTGTAGCTTTGGGCTTAATTACAAACAAAACAAAAAATAAATCGAAATAATTACAAAATCATTTTTTAGCCATTGTGGACCTTCGAAATTCGGTGTTTCGAATTAAGAAGTATTTATTTTATTCTGGATATATATATGATTATTGAAATATGTCTTATAAGAAGACAAATTTACATAACTTCGTATTTTTACTTATTTGGGATGGCGGTACTTTATTACAAGTTTGTACTGGGTTTAGCACTGAAGTGTATGGTGCGCACCGCCCTCATGTTCGTTTCTCTGACATAAACATATTGCTTGTCCACAACTATTAAAAGTCTTGCATGTTAAAATGTTTATAATACCAACTTAATGAATAATTATAAAATAGGATCTGTTTATTTTTTTTACTTGCTACCATTCCCTCCCTCCCCACCCACCCCTCAAAAAAGTTTGCCTTGCGATGCTTGAAAAGTATAATTTTTTCTCATAAATTCCTTCCATTTTAATGTTACTGGGTTTTAGGATTGTTACTTTCTGGTTGAATTAACTATTCAAAAACTGCAGTTAACTAGCTACAGATACACAGAATACAGTTAACTAGCTACAGATACACAGAATACAGTTAACTAGCTACAGATACACAGAATACAGTTAACTAGCTACAGATACACATTAGCTTTGTCACAGAACTAATTTTACATATTTAGCTCTTAAATTTAATTGTAATACCAAGTTAAAGCTGGCACAATGGAGACAAATGAAATCAAGTTGCTGATATTAAGCTTAATGAGTATTGTTTCAGGTAGGTTACCTTTTAGTACTGACTATTAGGTTTATATCATTAAGTACGGTGGTACTTAATAGTATGGATCGTCATGAAACAATATAGTGGTCATAAAAAATCACCCGTTTAAAACCACATTTAAAATGTCGGCATATTAACAATGACTAATTCACTGTATTGGCTGAAGACAACTACAGCTTATTGTATTTATAAAGCCGTCTAAATCGCTATATACGTGTTTATGGAGTGAATAAAAATTTCATTATTTGAACGAAATTTTCATCTAAGCAAATAAGTAAATGATTTTTCAGAAAAGGGTACAAAAAATAAGACGAACCTTATCGTTTTACTTATTTTACAGAACCCCTACGTCTGGGGTCCCAATAATTCCCTTCTTGTATTGAAAATGATACTAGTATATATATATAATGGAAGATGCGCTACTTTGGACACATAATTAGTTTTGACGGTAAGTTGGTTAATATCCTGATGAGTAAAATCGGGTATACGAGCGCCCCACGTTTAGTATTGCAGGAGTACAAAAATATTGCTAATAAAAAAGTATAATAATTTTTTTTAAAGTTTTATAAAGACAAGTAGGGATCGATATATACGTAATCGAGCTAGCTATAGTGATATAGAACGTTTTAATGCTACAAAAAATATTTAAACAAGAAAGTCAAAACTAAAAACACTGAGCTACATAAGTTTTAAAAAAAAGTATTCCTACTGGCGCAAATTGCTGTAATTATGTTAGCCTAGGCCAAAGTAGAGATAATGTTTAAGTAACTTAGTTGTTGTAGTTTTGGCTTTCTTGTTTCAATACTTTTTGCAGCTTTAAAACTTTCTAATCATTATAGCTAGCTAAGTTACGATCCCTATATATCCCGATATATCGATCCCTACTTGTCTTTATCAAATCTAAATTGTTTTTATTATACTTGTAAATATATAAAATCGTTTCTTACCTAGCACACATCTGTTGGTGCATGTAATAGAACAATTCTCCTTTCCTGTCTTTAACCTTACCAGTTACTTCTGGCCGCCAGGTGGCAGGATACACCAGATGCCAATGCCAATGATGAGCATTGATTCCGATATCCTCTCGGTAGTAGGATAAGTTATACTCTGGGTCGCGAATATTGCCAGTTGTTTCCATGTCAACAATGATCTCTTTCTGTATGAATAATAATGATTTTTTTAAGTATTTTTATTTGAAAGGAACTGCCAATAAATTATTCTTTATATAACTTGTTATAACATTTAATAAATAAATAAACTTAGTATTCCGGAAAATTGTTTAATTTCGAAGTCTAAGTTCAACAGAGGTCCAGTTCAATCTACACTTTTATCAACGTGTGTTATAGGGTTATACTAGTTTCTCATAATGACTACATATCACGTTCACACCAACAGTATGTTTGCTTTAACATTGCTGTCGAAGAAGTACTTTACTGGTGTAACATTGAATTATTATCAGTAGTCATAATTTAAAAAAAAAGGTTGATAGAAATATATGTTAATTTATAAACAAATAGTATTTAGCTATTACAACAGGGGAATTAGAGATTATTATTAGGTATGTCCGTAATACAAAAACAGCCACATCTCATAGCTATTACAACAGGGCAATTAGAGGTTATTATTAGGTATGTCCGTAATACACGAACAGCCACATCTCATAGCTATTACAACAGGGCAATTAGAGGTTATTATTAGGTATGTCCGTAATACAAAAACAGCCACATCTTATAGCTATTACAACAGGGCAATTAGAGATTATTATTAGGTATGTCCGTAATACAAAAACAGCCACATCTCATAGCTATTACAACAGGGCAATTAGAGGTTATTATTAGGTATGTCCGTAATACAAAAACAGCCACATCTCATAGCTATTACAACAGGGCAATTAGAGGTTATTATTAGGTATGTCCGTAATATAAAAACAGCCACATCACATAGCTATTACAACAGGGCAATTAGAGGTTATTATTAGGTATGTCCGTAATACAAAAACAGCCACATCTTATAGCTATTACAACAGGGCAATTAGAGGTTATTATTAGGTATGTCCGTAATATTTTACCTCAAAAACTCTCATTGCTAGGAGAATTAAACTACTTCTACTAAGGAAGATTTCTGTTTCAAGATCTGAGAGATAATTGAAATACGACACGAATTTTTATTAAAAGTTATATATATATATTTAATTACCGTTATATGCTATCGCCTAAAGTACATCTTTTATAAATCTTTTAGTGCGTGTTGCTATTATTATTTATTATGTAAATTAGAAACCCACAACATATGTAAACAGAACATTTCATTAAATGTTCTCGGATATAATTAAAACTGGTCAGGATTGGTTTAAGAAGTATTTGTCTGGATAATAATTTTTCTTTCATGCGAACAATTTTCGGTTATGATTTGAAGTATTATTTTGTCATAATAGGTTTTTAGGTGTAACATTCGTTGCCATTTTTCAATAAAAACTACTTAAAGAAAACTTTATATAGTGCTCAGGATGTAGGAATTAAATTTCGACAGAACTGGTGATAAAAGAAACGAAGACAGGAACTGAAATATTATCTTTCATTTTAAGGTGAACTGTCTCAGTACGAAATTCATACCTCCTTGTCAGGTTCTCTGAAGGCTTCCTTCAAGGCATGGTTAAAAGTCTGCACAGGTACAAACTTGTCAGGGAAAATCTCCTGGATGGGTGGGAGGGTTACTCCCTTGCAATCTGGACGATGAAGCAAAGCAACAGACAAGGCATATACGTAAAGACCTTCATTGACAAAATCGCGTACCTGGTGGCACAAATCCAGAAACTCCTCGAATGTTTCAGCCTCTGTTGTGTTTGAAAAACAAAAACGAATAATTAGTAAAGTTCTAAGATAATTTATGATTATTTATCATCTAAACTTATATGTAATATTGTTTTATAGATTATGCGAAACGTAAAGGTGGAATCGTTCTTATCCTTGATTGGCTCATCCGAGCAGCGCACACATTTTATATTTTGTTAACTCCAATTCGAATGTGTTTCAGTCATAAGTCACTATTTAAGGAAGCGTACATAGGCTAAGAAAAATACTGTTCACTTGGGGCATGATGAGAAATGTATTGATATGCTTCCTTAGTATTTTACATATTTTTTGGCTTTACACGGATAAATATCACATGCTAGAGATCAAGGAGCGCTAAGCAAACTTTCCAGCTGTTTTCATGAGACGTTCGCCCACACATTAGCGGTGAACTAATTCTCGTGGAATTTGATATAATTATAAAGTCTTTACTTGTCGAAACATTAATTTTCAGTATAAGCCCAAACATAAGCTCTGATTTCTCACGTTTCTAGCCTCTTAACTTATTTAATCTTAATACTGTGTAGCATAGTATTCAGAATTTTCACACACTCGGTAATAACATATATTCTTCTAGCTGTTACCTTATTTCAATACTTGTTATTAGTCTCAAAAGAGTCTTGCTTCTTTCAGTTAAATAACTGATAAGTGTTCTTAAAAGTCAAGGCAGTTTATACTAAAAGAAATTACAAACTTGTAAAAACTGAAAAAATCAAACATGTTTCCATTTCTTAAAAAGTTAACACTAAACATTCTAAGATAATATTAACAGGTTAAGGGAATCGCACCACGTATTAAAATTAAAGTTTAATAATTTGTGTAAATTATTTGCTTTCAGTCAGATAGATACTGAGGTGAATGCAGATCTTCTAAAAAATATTCCACATCTAAAGTAGAACAATAAAACATTTTTGCAATTTAAAACACATTTTTCTCATTGCATAATAAGTTCCACATCATGATAGTCGAAAACTGCAGCTTCTAGTTATACTGGCTCTCGATGATAAAGAAAAATATTCTATACATATTTTTATTCGTCTTTCTGAGAAAAATCTTCTATTTACAGTTTCATAAACAAAGTCTACATGAAATTTCAAATCCAATTTCAGTAATTATTATTATTTTTTTACATTCCACATCGTTATTAAATACTATTCTTGTAGTTTGTTTGTAGTTAAGCACAAAGCTACACAAAGGGCTATCTGTGTTCTGCCCACCACGGATAGCGAAACCCGGTTTCTAGCGTTGTAAGTCTGCAGACATACCGCTGTGCCACTGGGGGGGGGGGCATTCTTGTAGTAATCAGCTCAGTCACGCGACAGTTTTGCGTTACCTTTTTTTTACAGTTTATTTTTTTTTTTACTAGTTAATCGGTGAGTATTCATGAAATTCTCATTAGGGCTTAACCGGTTTGAAACCTATGATTTGAATTTAGTTTAATCCTTTCACTTCCATATTATTCCTTACAACATTTATTTAAAGTGTTGTCGCCAGAATACTTTATATAATTATTGATGAATTCCCTGCAGGATGTTTGTTGTTTGTAGTTAAGCACAAAGCTATACAATGGGCTATTTGTGTTGTGCTTACCACGGGTATCGAAACCCGGTTTTTCAGCATTATAAGCCTTCAGATTTATCACTTTGTCTTGGGGGGGGGGGGCAGGAGGGAGAAAATTAAAAGAAAAATAACTTACTAATTAGCACCTCATACAGCTTGGTGGCCTCCACTAGGTGTTCTGCATGAAAGAGGGAGAAAAGCTGACCACGTCCAAGAACACCAAGTCCTTGAAAATTATGGTCCAGATATGCCTTCAAAGCAAATTTCTCCTTGGTGGGAATAGTGGCATGCTCAAAAAGAGGAAGCACCCTGAGCTGTTTCTGGAGGACACTAAGCACCATGATGGCGGTGAAGGATGAGTATTACTGACTAACTCTCGTTCCAGTCCTTTCTTCCGGGACCCAATAGAAGGCACTGCAGCAGTCTCTCTCTGAAAAAATAATTTTTGAATGAACGGCTTTTATACCTTAATCACCTCGGGAGGAGAACTGAATTCTAAGAAATAACTCAGTTCAGCGATGAATTCAATCTACTCATGCTACATAGTATCCTGATTACCCATCCAAATATAGCCTTCCATGTTTTCTTGCGTCTTCTGAGCCAACTCTACAAAACACGTATTTTTAAAAACATTTCTTACAAAGTAAGAAAGGAAGTACAGGTATATCGAAATACGACTATAACATCTGTGACTTTGTCAGGATGTCAGTATTTTTAGCAGCATACTGTATTTAAGATACGGAATTCCAAGAAGCCACGACATTTCAATCCACAATAACTGGACAGTTGTGAGTATATTGGGAAGCGTCTTGGCAACAGTCGGACTGAATCGCCTCTATAAATAAGAGATCACCAGAAATGATAAATAACAGGAAATTCCCTCCCATAGCAAATGTTGCTTTTCTTTATGTCGATATACCGTTTTCATAAAGTGACACCAGGGGTACAATAGTTTACCAAAGAAATTAATAGTTATACCCATCCAAGCCTATTTTTAACAATAAAATAATTAACTCGTGCCTTTAAAAATACGATTAATCGTATTCAGTGATGACACTGGATTGATATTGAGAAGGAAGTTTGTTCGCTACATGAAATAGCATAATGTAATTGTTTTAACATCACATGATTAGGACGACAATAAGAATCAAAGCCATCGGTCAATGTTTTCGAGACAGAGATACTGACATCTTAATTGAATAACACAATAAAAAATTAAATTGATTTGTTTAAGATAATGTATACAAATGTTTTGTAAATTCAAATTCCTTTTCAAATTTTATATAAATCGTGCCCCCACAGTGGCACAGCGATATGTCTACGGACTTATAAATTTAAAAACCGGGTTTTGATACTCATTGTGGGCATAGTACAGATAGCCCATTGTGTAGTTTTATGCTTAACTACAAACAAACAAAATATTAAATTGCGTGAACATATTGCTTTAAAACTAATGTAAAATACCGTATTAAATCAGATTATGTGGGAAAAAACAAGCGAACCCAAACGTAAGGTTATTCTGGTGTTAAACTTGCATTTCTTCAAACAGAGTTATAATAAAAGATAAAAACACACACCTATTTTCCTCTGTATAATAAGTTAATCACGTTTATCAACTAAAGATACGATATTGCAATACTAACCATACGTTTACTTGCTTAAGAGGAATAACTCATTATAGGCCACAAAGTTTGTTTGTTTGAATTTATGCACAAAGCTACACGATGGGCTATCTGTGCTCTGCTCGCCACGGGTATCGAAACCCGGTTTCTAGCGTTGTAAGTCCGCAGACATACCGTTGTGCCACTGGGGGGGGGGGGGCAGGACATAAAGAAACACAACCTTTAGTGAGATTCATCTGTATTTGGAAACAAGCACGTTAAAATTTTTTATATTATCATCAATTTTAATTTTTTTGGCGCTGCTACTTCTTATATGCTTCTACCAGAATAAGAACACTGTGGTGAAATAAAAACAAGATGTGGGTGTGGTAACTTTCACACGAAACGAGTATATACTACAGCTAAGTCGTGAAAGTAATCAAACTTGGTAAAAGCGCACGAACTTTAAAGACGATGCTATCTCATTGTGAGAAGTATAGATTCAGATCTCGTGTGGTTTAAACTAAACAGGTTACAAACTTAAGTCACCAGGAATGGCAAATTGAATTTAAATACCTTGAGACTCTTCTGATAAAAAGTAGATAATGTTTTCGTATTACAAGTACATAGCCGTTTTCTTGATTTTATTTTTGTTTTAGCAAAGGTTTATTTGATTTGTTTTTAGTTTTATGTTAGCAGCTTCATTTCAATCGACATTTTGAATTGTACTTTTAGTTATTGAATAGTCGTGAATAGTTCGTTTTTTTTGTTCTTTAATCGCCCGAAAGGGAGAGGGAGGAGTAGCTTTAATTTTTATCATTCATATATATATATATTGTTTGTTTTTAATCGCACAGCTGCACATTAAGCTGTGTATTGTAGATAGTTAAACTTTTATATTTTGTGGTCAAGCCGCATTTACCAGAAAAACCATTTGAATTATTGTAAAATCGTTTATCTCTCGTTTAACTAATAGGTAAACCATTCGGTTTAAGTGGTAATATTAAGGATTATCTTCTTTTTTTTCTTGTTTGTTTTGAAGTTAAGCACAAAGCTACACAATGGGCTATCTGTGCTGTGCCCACCACGGGTGTCGAAACCCGGTTTCTAGCGTTGTAAGTCCGCAGACATACCGCTGTGCCACTGGGGGCCTTTTTTATTATTATTATTCTTTTTGAATCAAGTTGTACAATATTAAGTTTTCTTTATTTATTTATTATTTCAGTTTTGAATGATAGTCATTTGTTTCCCAGAGCAAGTCTTTCATATTGATTCTGTTTCTCTAACAACAACTGCATTAGTTGTTCATTAGTGATTTTCCTTCACGTTTCTAGTTCATAATAGTGTTTCACTGGTCATAATACTCAAAAATAATGGGCCCGGCATGGCCAGGTGGTTAGTGTGCTCGACCCGCAATCTGAGGGTCGCGGGTTCGAATCCCCGTCACAGCAAACATGCTCGCCCTTTCAGCCGTGGGGGCGTTATAATGTGACGGTCAATCTCACTGTTCGTTGGTAAAAGAGTATCCCAAGAGTTGGCAATGGGTGGTGATGACTAGCTGCCTTCCCTCTAGTCTTACACTTCTAAATTAGAGACGGCTAGCGCAGATAGCCCTCGTGCAGCTTTGGGCGAAATTCAAAAAACAAACAAACAAAAATCAAATTCAGTTAAAAAACGATATGAAGATTGATTGAAACAATATTTTTCATGTATATTTCTATATAAATGATTAATATATTTTGTTTCCTATCACATAAGTTTACGGGATTACAACACTAAAATACGGGGATCGATTCCCCACCGCGGACAGAGTGCAAATGGCTCATTGTTTAACTTTGCACGACGACAACGATAACAATCGCATTAAACTTAAAATAGATGTTGATATCAAAGACAACAAGTTTGTTTTCTTGTTGCAATTAAGCACAAAGTTGTGCCTACCCGAGTAATCGAACCATGAATTTAAGCGTTATAATCCCCCCTATGTGAATTTTCCTGACCGTTATGTAAGCTCCTTTAAAAGTCATATTACACAGCTTAATCGTATAAGAAAGAATATGACAACGTTTTCGGTCGAAAGATATAATAAGGTCTGAGGCTGCATTCCCTGAAAAGTGAGGATGATAAGATCTTCCTGTTTACAAAGTGGTTTCCTTTAGTAGATCTTCCATTAGCTTTTCTTGGCAAGTAGCGTCAGCAGTGTTCATTTTGAAATCACATATATATATTTAAAAACTTAAAAAAATATGTAACAAATGTTTTGTCATTATTCTATAAAATTGTGCTCCGAGGTAAAAAAAGTATAGAGACTTCGCTAATAAGTTTGTGAAGCTCTAAAATAAGCAATAATTATTCGGTGTATTTTGCTGAAGATTATAATTGTATAAATGTTAGTACAGTTGTTCAAAGACAGAAAATACTTAAATATCACAAAATTAGAACGTATTTCATCGATTTATCAAAATATCATTAGACGTATATATCAGTTAAATATCATAAAACACATATGTCCATAACAAAAACATTTAGGCTCGGCATGGCCAGGTGGTTAAGGCACTCGACTCGCAATCTGAGGGTCGCGGGTTCGAATCCCC
>NW_013667748.1:170066-177945 GCF_000517525.1 Limulus polyphemus
ACACTGCTAAATTAGGGACGGCTAGCGCAGATAGCCCTCGTGTAGCTTTGCGCGAAATTCAAAAACAAACAAAAACATTAAGTTTTGTCTACAGGTCTAACAGGTTTACTACCCGAAAGCACTAAGTCAGGCTTAAAACCTGTATACTAAATATTGATTTAATGCCTAGAGTAAGAGGTAGCAACTACTACTAAAATAGGAGTCTGGCTTTAATGGATACCAAAGTTTTCCTTTTGCCTTCTTTTCCATCATTCTCACTCTCTTTTTATTTTTATTCTCTTCATCGCTTTTCCTTGTTTGTCTCTTTTCTTCTTTTCTTCTCTTTTTTCATCATTCTGTTTGTCTGTGTGTTTCTTTAAGCTCAATCTAAACTAAACTCTCAGAACTAAAACTCTCTCTAATCACCTTCCAAGTTGCCCATTTCTCTTGTTTTAACACTTCGACTTCTCTCACTTCAACATTATTTCTTTTTGCCCTTTGTTTAATCTTTGAATAATATTTCCTTTTATCTCTGTTTGTACTTTTTTTTCATCATCTGCCTTTCTGTCTCCCTTACCTTCAATAGTTTTCTTTCATCTTAACAAAATATCTTCCCCAATTCATCCATCTCCAGTTTTTCTCACACTACTGTATTTTATTTTCTCCTATTACCCTCTCTAAAACTCCTTAACACACGTTTCTTCTTAGTGGCGCCTTTTTTTCTTTAATCAATGGAACATCCTTTTCTCATTGCAAATAAGCATGAAGGAAAGATCTTAATGTTTAATAAAGATCGTACAGATACATTCAGGTTTA
The DNA here is from genome assembly GCF_000517525.1 of Limulus polyphemus. Taxonomy (NCBI): domain Eukaryota; kingdom Metazoa; phylum Arthropoda; class Merostomata; order Xiphosura; family Limulidae; genus Limulus; species Limulus polyphemus. The sequence continues at coordinate 170,862 of NW_013667748.1, forward strand.
CGTATATATAGATAACAACAATAAAACTAATGGACCAAAATAACCTTGTTAGTCTCAGTTCTAATATTCCACACTGAAGGTAAATGTATCGAGAGAAATTCTGGACCAAATGGCTTCACAAACAGCAGATGTTGGTAAAAATCTAATATAATATACTTTGTCATCTTTGTGGCTACAGATGTTCATCCATAAAACTAATGGACCAAAATAACCTTGTTAGTCTCAGTTCTAATATTCCACACTAAAGGTAAATGTATCGAGAGAAATTCTGGACCTAAATGGCTTCACAAACAGCAGATGTTGGTAAAAATCTAATATAATATACTTTGTCATCTTTGTGGCTACAGATGCTCATCCATAAGGATTATAGTGAAAAAGGGAGAACTAAAAGAGAAAATAATGTTAGTTGTTTAGTCACTGTTAGTCCTAATGTCTGGTGTAATAACTAATACACATAAATTACGTCAAATGAACTCGTCTTCGTGTTTGAAACTTGGCGTTTCTTCTGAAAGTGGGAACTGCTCTGATATAAAAATTGTTTTAAGTTATCCTCTAAAACATCATCATCACAATAAAAGAACATTATGTTATGCTCATTTAAAATAATCACATATTATTATCTGTGTTGTCAACAGCTCTCTGTTCCATGTGTTCAGAGTGTCCCTGTTCTGTAAATGCTAACTCTTTTACGTTTTTTCTCAAATTTATAATTAAAAAAATGTTCTTTTTTTTCAGTTAGTTTAGGAAGCTTGAATCACAATTATCGTTTACTTATTACTATTATTATTTTGTCGTCCACTCGTTAATTTTTAAGTACATTTGGCCCAGATTTAAGATTATGGTGTATTGTCTATTTTATCAATCGTAGAAAAAAAAAGTCTGCATTTTTCAACAACTTTCATATTTAAGTCTAAAAAGAAAAGAGAGAACACGAGTTGCTGTTTGCTTCACAGCATTAAATTATTCTTTCTCAGTGCTAAAAAAAAAAATCAAATATCTTCATTATCTTAATCTTTAATATATGAATTGGTCTTTAAAATATACAAACCCAATTTGATGAAAAGAAATATAAGAATAGTAAAATGTAATAATCTGAAGTGAATTTCTCTGTTTTAATCATTTTTTTGGCACATTCTAATTGCTTAATTGCTTGTTTAGCGCATGTTGGATTAGTTCCTTCTCTTAAAACACCAGTTAGAATAACTTTAGTTACATTACTATAATACAAATTCATACTTGGTGAATGAAATTAAAAGTTTTGGTTGGAAAGTATGTTTTATTTTTTTGTCTATTATTCTGATAAAATATACTAAAATAGTTGTTTTAATATTTCTATAGTTTCCACTAGAGGGCACTGGGTACTATTTACTATCATAATTTTCTGAGCCTAGTTTTCAGAACCAAGTTATTAATGTACGTTAGGAAAAACAAAACAAAACAAAACCGCTCTACTTTCCTATATTGGACAACAAGAAGAATCTTAAGTAGGCAAACATGGTTGAATATTTACAACTCAGACTTATTTCGCTATTATGTATAAATTATTTTGCTACTTTAACAGGACAAAAAAAAAAAGACTGATTATAGCACAGTTGATTTTTACCATTAGAAGCGTCATAGGCTGAAAACGCTCGTAAAGATTCACTGATCTTAATTATGCACACTTATTGAAGTATGTGCATACATAAAGATATATGGAAGTGTAAAACAACAACGACAACAAAAAGACTATTTAATATTTTTAGACGCCCAAAATTAAAAACTGTTACGAAGCTTTACTTTAATATCTAAGGAATTGTTAGGCTATTTATAGACATATTTGAAGACGTTTTGAATCATAATAAAGAAATCGGAATAAACGTGATCAGTAGAAAACAGCATGGGTTCAAAAAGTACAACAAACTGGAACGGCTAATATATGCAACATTAGGCACACTTCTGGTGGCTAATATATGCAACATTAGGCACGCTTCTGGCGGCTAATATATATGCAACAATAAGCACGTTTCTGGCAGGCTAATATATGCAACATTCGGCACACTTCTGATGGCTAATATATGCAACATTAAGCACGCTTCTAATGGCTAATATATGCAACATTAGGCACACTTCTGATGGCTAATATATGCAACATTAAGCACGCTTCTAATGGCTAATATATGCAACATTAGGCACACTTCTGATGGCTAATATATGCAACATTAAGCACGCTTCTAATGGCTAATATATGCAACATTAGGCACGCTTCTGACGGCTAATATATGCAACATTAAGCACGCTTCTAGTGGCTAATATATGCAACATTAGGCACGCATCTGGTGGATAATATATGCAACATTAGGCACGCTTCTAGTGGCTAATATATGCAACATTTGGCACGCTACTGGTGGCTAATATATGCAACATTAGGCACGTTTCTGACGGCTAATATATGCAACATTAAGCACGCTTCTAATGGCTAATATATGCAACATTAGGCACGCTTCTAGTGGCTAATATATGCAACATTTGGCACGCTTCTGGTGGATAATATATGCAACATTAGGCACGCTTCAGATTTATAACAAAATACATGACTAACAAAAAACAAGGGTAAAGCAAGTCGTTAATTTTAAAACTTTTATTTAGAGATTTATTTAGTCCACATACACCTATAACGAGTAAATATAATATTGATCACTAAATCTAAAGTTACTAACTCAGTAGTCCTCCAGTGGGTCAGCGATAGGTTTACGGACTTACAATAGTAAAATCTAGTGCTCGATTCCCTGCAGTGGACAGAGCGCAGATAGCCAATTGTGTAACTTTTCTAAAATAACAACAATATACAGCAACCAAAAGTTACACGAGCTAAAACTTCGACAAAACCAATTATTTAGACCTGATAATTAAACTTAATACTATACGTCATCACTGGCCAGTTGTGCAATAAGTCTAGTCAACAGCCTCAGCTTGTTTTCTCTAGTTAAAACAAAGTATAAATTTAGATCTGTGCAAAAACTCAGCTAACAGATGTTTCCGCATATAAAAGCTATCTTCAAGTTTTGTACAACAAAAAAACTTCTAAAGTATAAATTACATAAGATCGTTTTAAAGAAAAAAAGGAGATATCGTATTTTTCTGTTCATTTTAATCCAACACTTAGAATTAAGTTAGTTTCTTGTAACTGTTTTGTATCATTATTTTTTATTAAATCTATACTTAACAGTAACTTTTTGTTAGTTTCCGTTCGTTTTAATACACTTACCTTAGCACGACACGAGTTCGCTTTCTGTAATTGTTTGATTTTCGCGCTTTATTCCTTTGTTCTCTCGACATTGCTTAAATGTTAACCGAACTAGGATTTAATGTTTAAGTGTTTGTTTTATCCCTAATTTAGCAGTGTAAGACTAGAGGGAAGACAGCTAATCATCACCACCCACCGCCAACTCTTGGGCTACTCTTTTACCAACGAATAGTGGGATTGACCTTAACATTATATCGCCCGCACGGCTGAAGGGGCGAAAATGTTTGGTGTGAGGGGGATTCGAACCCGCGACCCACAGATTGCTAGTCGAGCACGCTAACCACCCGTTTAACCACGTTTTTAAGTGCTCGTACCATGTTGCAGATAAAATGTTTTCACTTTTGTACCTAATTTATAACAGAATCCGTTTCATTAGATCTTCAACTAAAACTCTTTTCGACAAACTCTACGGTTTGAAACTTTTCTAACATTTATAAATTTCCTAAGCTTTCCTGCTTCGTGAAAATTAGCCTTCCGAGAAGAGCCAATAATTAATATAGAAAATACAAGTTAAATTATACTTTTATTAAGTATAATTCACAACTTATATAGGTTTATTAAGTATAATTCACAACTTATTATACTTATATAACTTTTTTATAAGGATAAATCACTGAATGAACTTTAGGTTAATATATTCATAGAACCCACTCGTTTTAGGGACTGCTCTTTAGAGTGTTTCATTGTGTACTTTTATGGTTCTTGAATATTTTGAAATATACGACAGGAAAGGCCAAAAGTATAAAAGGTACTGTAAACTATCACGTTGGCCGTATCAACCCAAATTCCTATGGGAACAGTGTTATATATATAATAAACATTTTGCAACATTTAGTGGCTGTAGTATCAACAAATTCCCACTCAACTCATCATACAGTTAAAGAATATTAAACAAATGATAATAAAAATAAATGTGAGTTGGTCCCATAATAGAACCTTCACACAGTTTTTGTCTAAAGAAAAAAAAAAGATCACGTCTTATGAAAGGCGTATGATAGGAATAGATGGACTCAAAGTAGTCATCAAACTTTTCAGATTAGAATAGTTATTTAATAGGGGTAGGTGTGAAACATATCGCAAGATCGTGATGAAACAAAATGGCAGCCATAAAAATCGCCCGTTTAAAGCCACCTTTAAAATGTCTGAATATTAATGATGACTATTTCAAAGTATTGGCTGAACAAAACTAATGATGATTGGACTTATAAAGCCGCCTACATCGCTATATACGCGTTTATATCAAACGTTAGTCAGTTTTCGAACATTGCCGACTTGTATACGCAGCGCGAAACCTTTCTTTGTTGCTAACTGTTTTTAAACTTGTACTGATGCAGGAAAGAAAACAATTTTATCACCTGTCTGCTGGCCTTTAATTAGGGTAATCAAGATGGAACCTCTTTAACTCGGGTCTAAAAAGGAACCAGAACCCTAGGTCGGACTGCTTTAAATTTAAAATATAGAGAAGAAATATAAGGGACTGATTTAACTCAGAGAAATAAAGGAACTTTATATCGGACTGCTTTAGAACTCATCAATAAAGGAGCACCAGCTTATGTTGTTTTTATTTAGGATTATACAGAAACCTTAGATCAGATTTTTTTTAACTGAGGACTGCGAAGAAGATCCTTAAAATTTTGATCAGACATCTTTATTTTTATCCATGAAATTTTGATCACACATTCTTTATTTTTATCCATGAAATTTTGATCGGACATTTTTATTTTTATCCATGAAATTTTGATCGGACATCTTTATTTTCGGTTACAAAAATCTGCATATGAGACTTTATTAACCAAGGACTCTTAAAGAATTAGCTTGGAATACTTTAATGCGGGACTATTAAGGAACTAGAAATCAGATTTTAAGTGAGCCTTGGATCAGACTGCTTAACTCTTAACTATGAACGAGCTCTCGATTCAACTATTTTAACTCAGATGTATAAAGAAACATCAGAAGGAATCACATTAATTTAGAAATGTAAAGAAATTTAATTTGAATTTCTTTCACTGAGAAATATGAAAATATTCTAGACTGGATTTCTTTTTCTTTCGATTACGAAGGAATCCAAACTGGATCGCTTGAAATCAGGATTATAAAATAACTCTAGATTCGACTTCATTAACTCAAGTCTTACTAATTATATTTAACTTTACGCGAAATATAAAAGAACTCTAGACTCGACTTCTTTAACTCAAGCCTTACTAATTATATTTAACTTTACACGAAACTTTAAGACTCTGACAGCTTCTTAGGTCCAAATCATCTCTATGTGAAATAACTGTTCTAATTAAGGCATTATACAGAAGACTCGATTCTATACATACGTCAAGACTAATTTAGTCATTTGATGATTACCTAGGTTAGAATTTCACAGCGAATTTTCTTTGTCGGAAACGTTTGAACTATTATAAATTTCAGCCAGTTCTCTACGTGTTAATGTCGTATATTTAACTATCTTGTGAATATACTGGCCGTGTTCCTTATTTTGTCTATATATACTTGATTATCCTCTCCTCAACAAAATGTGCAGTAACAACTCTGTAATTCTCTTCAATCATTAAAAAAAACACGGAATATGTGTAAATAGCAGATACACAACAAAATTACATTTTGAACAAATGAACTTTATAAGAATTTGGTAATTTGTTACAATAATAAACCAATTATACTGTCTTTGTAAAATCTATTTTAGCGTTTACACCCTCAGAAATTATCCAATTATACCTAAGCTTGTACGCTTATTTTTTTCTAGTGTTTTACAAATACTGGATGATATACGTTGTTTTCCATACGTATGTACCTATCCAAATGAAATACATGATGCTCGAAAGTTATGATCAAACAAGTTTCATTAACGTTTATTTTTCAAAACCTCGAAACTCCTGGTGGACCCTTGTCGCGTTTCTATTCACAATGCAACGTTTCTTCGTTAGTCAAATACAATTCTGGTAGTTATGGTAACAGAGATTCAATTTTGTTAACATAATTTACATATGTAAATTGTATATATATATTAAGTACTTTCTTCTCATACTGGGGCAGTTTGTCGTTTCAGATCTTGGATAAATCAGTTTGTATACAGAACTCACCGTGATGTCAGTTCATCAAGAACAACAATATACCAGTTGTTCCATTTAACAAGGTACTTAACTCTGGGAACCTTAAATAGATACAAAATATAAAGTAACTCCAGGGGGCTCATACTAACTAAGGGCAAAAAAAGGATGACACAAGAAGTATAAAATATGATCAAAGTATAAACTTTAATTTAAGAATTAAGGTATACCACAATTAGGCTCGTATACAGTTGTCGTTTAATATTGTTGTGTTTTTTCCTCTTTGTTTTCATATTTTGTCGATTAATACGCTATTAGTGCATATCTAAATATCTTTACAACAGTACTTCAATACTAAAGTTAAGTTTTACAGCGTCATTGTTGCATTGTTTACTAACAACATTTTATCACTAAAGTTAAGTTTTACAAAGCCATTGTTGCATTATCTAGTAAAAGTAATTTATTGCTAAAGTTAAGTTTTACAGCGTCATTGTTGCATTGTTTTCTAACAACATTTTATCAATAAAGTTAAGTTTTACAAAGCCATTGTTGCAGTATTTATTAAAAGTAATTTATTGCTAAAGTTAAGTTTTACAGCGTCATTGTTGCATTGTTAAGTTTTACAAAGCCATTGTTGCAGTATTTATTAAAAGTAATTTATTGCTAAAGTTAAGTTTTACAGCGTCATTGTTGCATTGTTAAGTTTTACAAAGCCATTGTTGCATTATTTAGTAAAAGTAAT
>NW_013667748.1:178445-182825 GCF_000517525.1 Limulus polyphemus
ACCAACTATCTCTCCTCTAACAAAATCTGACAATTCGAGAGAACCTTGAGTTCTAATCATTTATATAGTGCTCTGTGAACACAAATTAGTTAGCATAAATCAGTTAAATGACGAAAAATTAGGTGTCTATTGACTTGTGACCACTCAGTGTATAACTTGTCTGCTTGTTTTGTTGTTAAGCCCAAAGATAAACAATAGGCTATCTGTTTGATGCCCACCGCAGTTATCGAAACCAGATTTTTAGTGTTTTAAGCCCCCTAGACTTACAAGAGAATAATCGATAATTCAAAAAATAAAATATTTATGCAGTAAAAAATAAAATATTTATACAGTAAAAGAACGAACCACTTTTCAAATGAAATAACTATAACATTTTTCACTTAATATACGAATAACATTTCATTTTGTAAAGTAAGTTAAATCTTATCAAAAACTACTTAGGTGTGAAAAAAAAGGTATGTCCCAAAAAAGGATTGAGGGTGCGACTTAAAGAAATGAGATCAAAATTGGCGCCCAAACTGGTAGCTACATTTATAGCATTAATAAAAATTGTACAGCGAATATTTATTCCATTTGTTAGCCAGGCCGTGTTTTTTGTTCAACTGAGGGCATGATGGTAGATAAAACAAAAAAACGTGGCCTGGCTGACAATTTAGCAAATGTGTATTTAAAAGTTGACAATGAATAACAATCGTCCACCCGTATGATGATTTGGAAAGCTTGAGCTAGAAACTGCTAATCTAGTTTGCTTGGCCTAACCAATACTTACATATCTGCACGTCCTTTCATCCTATATAGTAGCTGCTCTAAATCAGCCGTCTTTATTCCGAATAACAAAAACTAAAAACGGTCCACTTTTACTCTTAGGTGAAGCTGTAGTACAAATGTTAGGCCGATAGGTCACGTGGCTTTTTGCGTAGGCGTAGGCAAACATTTTGGTCAAATTTGAGCGTTTTTTTGTTTAATAACTTTGCACATGTGGCTTATATTTAGGCCAAATATGACTCTTAATTGTAGGTTTTAAAGATCTATCAATGTACATAAAAGTTAAGTGTGTTTTTCTGTGAAATAAAGTTTCCCTACTTTCGGTGCGAAGAAAAGAAAAAAAGGAAGAAACTCAATCAAAATTGGAGATGTTATATCTCAGATATTTTTTAATGGATTGCCTTGAAATTTGGAATATGAAATAAGAGTCTTGTAGTGCACATCCACGGAAAATGTGTGATAGTTTGTACTACCACAGTTCGAGCTACAGTAAGTGAAAAAATCGTTAAACTTTTACTCCTGTTGATAATACACTGTCTTACAGGTTGTTTTAGCGGTACTGTGTGTCTTTATTTTCTACATAAGCAGCCTATAGTCTTTTTTAAACCATTGTCTGAAACAAACAGTGATAATTATTTATTGAAGGCAAAAGGTAACTGATATAAGGAGATAAAAAAGTGCCTCAAAAAAGAGAGGATATGATATATTCTACTTGGTGAAGCTTATGTCATTGTATCTTTCAGATTTCATAAACTGTGTCTTCTTTGTGAAGCTTATGTGATTGTATCTTTCAGATTTCATAAACTGTGTCTTCTTTGTGTAGCTTATGTAAACTACAGTTTTGTAATAAAACTACGGACTTTTCAACATCCTCATTGGTCAGGAAGGAAGTTTCACTGCTTGAGTTTTGGCAAAAAATATTATATTTGTTCGTAACATCTTTATGACATCATTTCTGGTATCAGAGTAATCTACAGTGTATTGAATTCGAGTTACTTCTGAAAGTTAGTGAGGTGTGTATTTATATCCAAGATTTTATAACAGTATGATGATAATAATAGGAGTTACTTGTGATAATAAATAAGCCTGAAATGATTTTTATTGTCGGCTTATAGGTAAAAGCAAGAGACCTGTATGAATCTTCCATAAAAATAGCAATGAAATAAAATAATGGAAAAAAAATACTTAGGCTTATTTAATTCTAGACATAAACCCAGTCCTGGTTGTTTCTAGATGTAGATCTAGTCCTAGTTAATTCTAGACATAAACCCAGTCCTGGTTGTTTCTAGATGTAGATCTAGTCCTAGTTAATTCTAGACATAAACCCAGTCCTGGTTGTTTCTAGATGTAGATCTAGTCTTAGTTAATTCTAGACATAAACCCAGCCTTGGTTGTTTCAAGATGTAGATCTAATCCTAGTTAATTCTGGACATATACCCAGTCCTGGTTGTTTCTAGATGTAGATCTTGTCCTAGGTACTTTCACATGTAGACCCAATCTTAGTCGTTTATACATATAGATCTAGTCCTAGTTACTTTCAGATATATACCTGATGATGACAAAACCTTGTCGAAACGTTGTACATTTGCTGTTATGTTAAACTTATATCAAAGTTTTTCTTCATTACCCATTCAAGCCGTCTCCAACCATTATTATACCCAGTCTTAGTCGTTTCTACATATAGATCTAGTCCTAGTTACTTTCAGATATAGATTCAGCCCTAGTTGCTTCTAGATATAGATCTAATTCTAGTTAATTTTAGATATAAACCCAGTCCTAGTTAATTCTACATACATCAGTCCTAGTTGTTTCTAGATATAGATCTAGTCGTAATTAATTCTACATATAGAACCAATAATCGTTCTAACTTTTATGCTGCTATTTCGTCAACAATTCGTCTGAAAGTACTCAAATAGTTTCAGAGCATATTTACCTTTTAGACACATATTTTAAATGTGTGGCTAAAATTTATAAAACAGACGCCAATATTAAAAGCGTAATTTTGATGGATCCTGCAACAAGTCCAATTAAATTGTCTATTGCCTCTTTATGGAGAGTGAAGCTAAAGTGTATATAAAAATTGATTTGTAGACTTCCTGTACTTTACAGGCCATGGGTCTCGAAAGGTAATGCATTTTATACACAGTGAGAACGCGTTTTACTGGAAATCTGGGACGCGGCTGATTATCGATTTTCGCAATATTTCACTTTTTTTCACTCAAATCTCCTCTCGGGCCGAATATTGATTTTTTTTTAAAGGTAGGTTAACATTTTATCATTACTTAGAAATATGACGTATTTCAAACGTCCGTGCAATAACCAATGAAAAGTTTTGTACACCATTTCTGAAGTTGGTGTTTGAGATATGTTAATATTTAAAATTTAGTAGATTTGTCTTAGTTGATTTTTTTGAAAGCATAAACCAGTCTCAGTGTTAAAGATCTATTTTGATTTGTATATCACCATTAACAGGCTCACAAGAGTATATGGTGTTAGTAATTTGAAACGGAAAACATATATGAATGGCCCCCAAACAAATTCTCAATTGTCATTAAAATTCACAAATAGCAGAGAATGCCTTTGTTCACTAATAATATATGGCAAATAACTTAATGGACACTATTAAATAGACTATAGTGTTTTAGTGTGATGGATAGTCTTTAATAAGGCTATATAAATTGAGTTGTGATCCAATCTTGGCAAATTTTTAAACAAATTCTTCACAGTGGATACTCTGGCCGAATAATTTGTTTTTATTTGTGTTTTTTTTTACGGCTGCCAAGAAAAGAGGATAGAATTAATTATGGTTGAACCACAGTTAAACTATCTCTAAGTTCTGTTTGTCGTTTCTTTAGTTATGCAACAACTTGTGATTTTAATCTAATATTTTCTTTCATGACTAGTCTCAGAATGTATCCGAAAATAGTTATTTCCTTTTTACTATGTTGTGCGACCTTAAGAGCTTCGTGTACTATGATATTGGGAGACGTAGTGAAAAGTGGACTATATTCATTGCTCAAATGGTAAGTTCCATTCCTTTAAAGTATAGTCAGTGAAGTTTTGTCCAGTATGGAAGACAGTCGGGCAGTTTCCTCTTGTGAAAGAAGCTATGGCTTCAACAGTCTTGACAAAATTTATATTTTGTCAAGTTAAAGGAAAAGATAGTAAAAATCTACGGATCTTTACTCTTGGAGTTGTTGGCAGAGTCAGGCTTGCGTAGACATCTGAAGATATGCAGATTCGACCAAATGTTTCCTCCCAAATCTTGAGAACCATCTTTAGCATATATGGAGCTAAATGGCATAAAGCTGTTACTCAACATTCACAAGTCGTATCAAACAGCAACTTATTCTGAGCTTGGTTCAAGTAAACTGCTGACTATATGTACTTAGGAACATGATCCAAAATGGCAGAAATGCTTGAAAATTTGTAGACAATCAGGGAAGTAGCTTTATCAATTACTACATTATCAGGCGGGAGAAAAGTTAAGAATGCTGCAGATCAACGCAATGATGCAATTGTAAAGCTAAGAATGCTGCAGATCAACGCAATGATGCAATTGTAAAGCTAAGAATGCTGCAGATCAACGCAATGATGCAACTGTAAAGCTAAGAA
>NW_013667748.1:183726-191119 GCF_000517525.1 Limulus polyphemus
ATTTGAAAGCTAAGAATGCTGCAGATCAACGCAATGATGCAATTGAAAGCTAAGAATGCTGCAGATCAACGCAATGATGCAATTGTAAAGCTAAGAATGCTGCAGATCAACGCAATGATGCAATTGTAAAACTCAGCCTTGGTAACTGCGTAAAAATAGCTTGGTAAAATAGCTAATGATGAAAACTACCATAAATCCTGTTATCCTGATGAAAATCCTGATGAAAACTATCATAAATCCTGTTATCAGATCTTTAACTCTCTGGATTTTGTTTTCGCCTTCAACACGTTGTGAAATTTGACAGTGAAAATAAACATTACTACAGCCATTTGTATGTGGCTGCTTGAAATTGATGTTGGGCTATTACACCAGCATCATAGCTATGAATTATCAAATATAAAAGATAGGTATCGGCAAATTCTATCTACTATTAGAGTTGACAGTCAGGGCTACAAGTCCGGAAGAGTGAAATAACGTCTTATATTAGTCGTATGTTTTTCTGTAGGCCGGAAGTAAGGACAAAAGTAAGACAGGAAGAGCTGTTGAATCATTAAACAAGATCGACACTAACACAATTATTACAGTTACACAAACGTCTGTGGATGTTTTAATGTTGGTCTTGTGTATAGACCAGCATGTGGGTGTTCAACTGAGGACACAAAATGTGACGATGAAGAGGAATTCTACAAAGATCAATCAGTTTACGGATAAAGAGACTGGTGTACGTGTGTAATGATCTAGTCCTGCCTCCTTTTTTAAATTGTAGCTTATATGTAATGATTGTAGCGTTTTATTATACACACAATATATATTAATTATGTTAATCTACTATTGTTTAGCTATCTTACTGCAAAATATTTATAGTACCTTGATTTAAAAAAACCCACAGATTCTTTGATGAGTTGCAGCTTTATTTTACAACTCTGAATAGAAATGAAAATAAATTATTTTGTTTTATTAGGCTAGTAGTGTCAACATGCTTGGAATGTCGTAATGATAGCAGAAAGTTTGAAGTAAGTAATTTTACAATATTTTTGTTATTTTGCACTTGAAAACACAAAATGTCCAATCCTTCCCATCAAAATATTCAAAAGATACTTGTAGCCACCTTTATTCATTTTAGTTCAATATGTAAGATTTTTGTGTACTATATTTGTTTTCAAAGTCCCATTTTTTTATTTTGGCTTGCAAGTACTCGCTTTGGAAAATATTTAAGGGCTTGGCATGGCCAGGTGGTTAGGGTGCTCGACTCACAATCTGCGGGTCACGGGTTCGAATCCCCGTCACGCCAAACATGCTCGCCCGTTCAGCCGTGGGGGCGTTATAATGTGACGGTCAATCCCATTATTCGTTGGTAAAAGAGTAGCCCAAGAGTTAAATTAGTTTCGTGTAGCTTTGTGCGAAAATGAAAACAAACAAAATATTCAATATCTAATTAATTATGTGAATAGTTTTTCTGGTATTCATCAAGTAAGATAAAAGGTATGGGAAATAAAAGTTGCCAGAACCGAATCAGGCACCGATAAAAATTGAACTTGACTTACTAGACTATTTCGCTCTTGTTTGTTTGTTTGCTTGTTTTTTGAATTTCGCGCAAAGCTACACGAGGGCTATCTGCGCTAGCCGTCCCTAATTTAGCAGGGATAGACTAGAGGGAAGGCAGTTAGTCATCACCACCCACCGCTAACTCTGGGGCTACTCTTTTATCAACGAATAGTGGGATTGACCGTCACATTATAACGCCCCCACGGCTGAAAGGGCGAGCATGTTTGGTGTGACGGGGATTCGAACCAGTGACCCTCAGATTACGAGTCCAGCGCCCTAACCACCTGGCCATGCCGGGCCATTTCGCTCTTGCTGTATTGTACAGCCATCTTAGCGTGTAATAAGCCATTATTTTTTTACCAGTGTGTAATTAATTTTATGAATCGCATGGATAATATAATAAATTCGATCAACAAATAAATAATGAAATATCTGTGTTTTGTTATTGTTTTCTTCGTGTTGTCTGTTCGTAAGCTTGGACTTAGTTATGGTTTTCAGAGATTAAGCACTCCATTTAATTTAACTGGAAAATTTAATTTTGGTAATTTTTTTTAAAAATTGTTAATCCATCTAATTTTCTATGACAAAAATTCAAAATGATTTCTGAGCTAACATTTATCGAATGTCGTTGACATTATCTATTTTTTAGCACATTTAGTGAACTGTTTACGCAATGTTAAATTTGTTACATTATTTACTTTCAGCGCATTTTGTGAACGGTATAAGCAACGTTTAAATTGTTACATTATTTAGCGCGTACATTGTTGACTAATTTTAACAATACTTTTCAGTAGTCAATTTCATTAAATTTTTACATTATTTATTGTACGTTTTGTAAACGGTGTGCGGAATTTGTAAATTGTTACATTATTTACTTTCAGCGCATTTTGTGAACGGTATAAGCAACGTTTAAATTGCTACATTATTTAGCGCGTACATGGTTGAATAATTTTAACAATACTTTTCATTAGTCAATTTCAAAAAGCAGTTTTATTTATAAGCTCAGTTAATATATAATAAATTCCATGACCTCCTTTGCCGCTGTAAATTAATTCTTCCGTTCCGAACACAGAACCGTATTATAAGTTTTGTATTACGCGTCATATAAACTCACAGTTTATAAACACATGTGAATCTTGTGAATAATGAATATAAATCTGATACACGGTGTATTTTTGCCGGGTCTTTTGGTGGGTCAGCTGTAAGTCTCCGTACTTACAATGCGGAATTCGAATCCTTGCAGTGGAAGGTTTGTTTGTTTTTGTTATTGACTTTCGCGCAAAGCTACACGAGGGTTATCTGCGCTACCCGTCCCTAATTTAGCAGTGTAAGACTAGAGGGAAGGCAGCTAGTCATCACCACCCACCGCCAACTCTTGGGCTACTCTTTTACCAACGAATAGTGGGATTGACCGTCACATTATAACGCCCCCACGGTTGAAAGGGCGAGCATATTTGGTGGGACTGAGATTCGAACCCGAGACCCTCTGATTGCGAGTCGAGCGCCCAAACCACTTGGCCATGCCGGGCCGCGGTGGAAGGAGTGCACATAACCAACAGTGTAGTTTTGCGCTAAGAAAAAAAAAAACCCCAATATACCCGCCGGTGTGTGCGTGTATGTCCTTACAGAAGAAAATTTTATCCTTCACACATTTTTACTTTCTATATTACGTGTTACGCTTTTTCGTCTTCGCCTTTGTTGTCGTAATAACTGTATTGCTTGTTTGTTGTTAAGCACAAAACTACACAATGGGCTATTTGTGCTCTGTTCACCACGGGTATCGAAATCCGGTTTCTAGCGTTGTAAGTCCACAGATATACCGCTGTGCCACTGGGGGGGGCAATATCTGTATTGAGATATCATCAAGGATAAAGAGATGCTACTTACGTATTCTCTTTCCTTTATATGTTAAAATTAACCCAACTATTGTGAAATTCTTTATAAAAATACTAAAATATTAGAGGCTGTTCTTATATTTATATTGGGACCTTCAACTCCTACTAGTCATGGGGAATAACACTAGGTAAAAAATTAAAGTTAAACCCCAAAATCTTTCGCATTCCAGGTGTTAGTGGTACATGCCTATAAAGGTTTCAAACCATGGATTCTTTAAATTGAGTCAAAGGATTTAGTGCGGAGCGTAAAAAAAGTAAAGCTTCCCTCGAACTTATCCTACTAGAACATCAGGAGCAAATTCACGATCTACAATAAAGCTTCCCTCGAACTTATCCTACTAGAACATCAGGAGCAAATTCACGATCTACAATAAAGCTTCCCTCGAACTTATCCTACTAGAGCATCAGGAGCAAATTCACGATATACAATAAAGCTTCCCTCGAACTTATCCTACTAGAACATCAGGAGCAAATTCACATCTACAATAAAGCTTCCCTCGAACTTATCCTACTAGAACATCAGGAGCAAATTTACGATCTACAATAAAGCTTCCCTCGAACTTATCCTACTAGAGCATCAGGAGCAAATTCACGATCTACAATAGTGAACGAAACTCTAGAAGTATTTTTCTATATACTGTATAAAGGTGTCAAGAGATCTGTGTTTAAAAAGATGTGATACTTTTGATCTTTTTTTATTCTTTACACTATTTATATTCTTTGGTCATTGAGCATGACGTTTTAATATATGTGGAATAACGTAAAACGTGTAGCAGTTTTCACGATAAAATGTGTAGAGAGACTACGAGTTTTGATTAAATACTTGTGAATAATGTACTTACGTACAAAGAAAAAAAACTGGCTTTTAGTCGTCTTACATATTGTAAGTTCACGACTTGGCCCATCTGTATGAAGCTGTTTGTTTTACGTTGCATTACATACTTAATCGTATTCGGTTGATGCTCAAGAATCAGTTGCTATGGTAACAAGAAAGTAAACTGTGCACTGAACAAATATAGATGTTTTGTTTTCAACAATGATATTTTTGTTAAACTTTTGCACTTTTTTCTTATATTTTGAAACAAACACACATTTAGTCAGTGTAAAAACTGCATACGTTAATTTCATGTTTAGAAATCAGACAGAACAACACAGAATACCGTAAAGACTGTTCTAGGCAAGCGGAACTATTTACCTGCGAACTTAAATTAAGCAAATGTAACAAATACATGGTTTTTGAATATGGATTTGGAAGCATAAAACCCGAACGGCACCTTGTGTGTATTGCAAACGCGAGCTAAACGGTCAGGTCAGAGGTCCCGAAGGTTTAGTGTCATGATATAAAAGACTGTTTAGTTTAGATATTATTGATTAATCTATTTTTGTGAGTGAATAATTTATTATTGTTTACTTTTTGTTATAATAAAAGTTAAAAGCAAACGATTGCAGGAAGATGTGTTTATAATTTATTGATGTTGAGACTATCGAACGTCGCGTACAATACATTGACGTCGAGAATATGGAAGGCCGACAGACGATTAGGTGATAAAGATGCAAATAGCGTGAGATGAGCAGAAACAGCAGACAGATAATAGCAAAAAAAAAAAGAGAGTAAAGTAACAGGGCAAGGAAAAGTTTGGCAGGAAGTTATCTACCGTAGAAGTGATAGGCCTAACGTTTAATATGTTAGAGTAAGACTAACAGTAGAAACGCGATAAGAAAAATAATTCATTCCGTCAATGCGTGGTTCTAAAGTAACTGAATCAGCCTGAGTACATTTTAACAAAAGTAACAGAGGATCTTCAGACGAAAGAAGATCAGACGATTACGGTAACGCGCCCACAGAATACTAGTGCGATAGTAATAGAGAAGATAGTTTGGCTTGTCAACTGAAATTCTAAAGTAATTGAATAGGCCCAAGAGGACTTTTGACAGGAAGGAGAGAATTAAATATATAGTATTTATGATATGCCTATAATATCTATAGTGTGAATAATTTGTTGTACATGTGTGTAACTTGTTCTGAATATATATATTATTTTGAAAACAAGTGAAGTGTGTGCTGTTTATTTATCGTTGAATTTAATGCCAACAAGTCACAGACACCTACTGTAGAATAATCCTAAGCTCAACAACAACATAGTCAAGGACGCCCGTAGGAAAAAAAAAGTAGAAGGATCAAGTAAATCAAGTTTGAAAAAATTATGAAATCGAAATACAAATACCTTTTGATTTTTCAATAACATAGAAGAATATTTACATATCTAGTATTTTTTTATTTTTAAAAATCTAGGGGGGGGAGGTCAAGTGACCTCCTTGCCCATTTCTTCGGGCGCCCATGAACATAGTATATATTTATACTATTAAGAAATATAACTAAAAGCCTTTTTATTTGGACAATTGGCAAAAAGAAGAATATATATATTTTAAAATTCTCACATTTAGGTATGGCCGTCCCTGTTTTTTGAACTATTGGCAAGAATGTGTGTAGCTAGCCAACAACACCCGCTGCAATACGAGTTTTGTCCCATTCTTTGATCAGAATAATGGGGCTTATTGTCGCTTTTATAAGCATACACAGTTGAAACTGCGGAGCGTGTTCAGCAGTGTCATACTTCGTACTCCGAGACCTTCGTCCGCAGTCCGACACTCTAATCACTAGGTCACACCTGACCCCTCTTATGATGAAAGATAGCCGTGTATAAGGTTGAAAGGTGAGGATTATATTATTGTGACTAAGGTTCCGTGTATTTAACGTTATATACGTATTTACGCCAATGAAACGTTCCTACTTCAAAAGATGAAGAATTCAACAATGAAGTTTTGGAACACTGGATTTTATGCACATATTTAAACTTTGCTATCATAACGTTTGTAACTAGAATAAAACGTAAATGACATTTCGTAAAAAAACAACAAGAACAGCAAACATTTGTTGATTATTTTATCTCTCTTTCTGACTAGAGAGTTCCAAATGACATCAGGGGAAGCCTGCGAAATTTGGACTATAAACAAAAAATTACCTTGATATTTAAGGTTCTTTGAAACGTATTTTTCAGAAACATTTAATACCGACTGATGTCTGATATTTCAATAAACAAGAAAAAAACTTTTATTGCTCATAAACATACACACGTTAGAGTAGAATATTGAGAGCTCATCTCGAAGTTATCAGGAGAAATTTTTTTCTTTGTTTGTAATTAAGCACAAAGCTACACAATGGGCTATCTGTGTTCTGCCCACCACGGGTATCGAAACCCGGATTCTAGCGTTGTCCGCAGACATACCGCTTTACCACTGGGGGGCAGGAGAAAATGAAGTGAGATAATCGATGAATTAGGTCGTAAAGAAATAAATGTCGCATTTCGGAACACTTTCATTACCCCCCTAAAAAAAAACACGTACATCACGTATAATAGTTAAACGAACTGCCTAAACATCACGTTAATGTAGCCTATGTAATGTGTAAAGTTTAGTATACTCTAATCCCTTATAGCGATGACACATTACGAGATACACATTCAGCATGTAATGCTGTTTGAATACAAGAAGGGAATAACGACTCTGTAGCCACAAGGAATTTCAAAGAAGTTTATGGATATGTTTTGGACGTTCGTAAGTGTCAACGATGGTTCAGCAAATTTAGTTCAGGTGACTTTAGGCTTAAAACTGTGATGGCAGGGGTCGACATGTTGGAGTTGATATTGATGCTCTGAAGACTCTTGTTGAGTCTAACCCAAGGCAACACACTTGGACCTGAAATTGCATGTCTCTCATGAAACAATACGTAAACATCTAAGGAATGTGGGAAAACTTCATAAAGAAGGTGTTTGGGTACCTCACGAACTCTCCGATGATAATCGTTTCCAACGTGTGAACGTTGCTTCGTCTCTTCCGGCGCGTAATGCGCGTGAACCATTTTTGGACAGAATTCTCACCGATCATGAAACATG
>NW_013667748.1:192089-193942 GCF_000517525.1 Limulus polyphemus
ACACATTCGGCATGTAATGCTATTTGAATACAAGAAAAGAAACAACGCCTCTGTAGCCACAAAGAATATTAAAAAATTATGGAAATGTTTTGAACGTTTGTATATGTCAACGATGGTTCAGCAAATTTCGTTCAAGTGACTTTAGCCTTAAAAACTGTGATGACAGAGGCCGACATGTTGGAATTGATATTGATGCTCTGAAGATGCTTGTTGAGTCTAACCCAAGGCAACACACTTGTGAAATGGCCTTGAAATTGCATGTCTCTCGTGAAACACTACGTAAACATCTAAGGAATATGGGAAAACTCCATAAAGAAGGTGTTTTGGTACCTCACGAACTCTCCGATGATCATCGTTTCCAACGCGTGAACGTTGCTTTGTCTCTTCTAGCGCGTAATCCATTTTTGGCTAGAATTGTCACCGGTGATGAACAATGGGTTCTCTATGCGAATATTAAGCGCCAAAAACAATGGCTCAGTTCTAGACAAAAACCACTTCCGACCCCCAAACCTGAACTCCATCCGCAGAAAGTGATGCCTTCCATTTGATGGGACATCAGAGGAGTAATTTATTTCGAACTCTTCGTTCCAGTTGCTGACTATAGATCTCTGCATTGACAGTTCGCTGTGGATTGATTTAAATCAAGCCCTTCATCAGAAACGCCCTTCACTCGTCAATCGGAAAGGTGTTATTCTCCACGACAATGCACGACAGTGGAGTTGGGTTGGGAAGTTCTCTTCCACCCACCATATTTTCCAGATAGGGCACCATCAGATTGCCATCTTTTTTGTTCGTTGCAACACCATCTTAATGGGAAAAAGTGTGCAAATATGGAAGGTGTTAAAGAGGACATCGACATCTTTTTTTGCTTCAAAGCCAAGTGATTTCTTTAATAAGAATAGAGACTATTTCATATAATAAATATTTTGTTTTGATATATATATATATACGTTGTTCGGGTTTTTTCATCTAAAAAAAGCGACATCAGTTTCTTGACTACCTAATATTTACTACACCAGCTAACTAGAGTCAGGTTTACGTTACCCTGGGCCATTTTCGAACAAGGCAAACTGTCGCACATTTGGTAGCAATATGCTCTATAGAACGCTTGCAAAATTTCAGTTTTACTTCAAACCTTATCTCAAATGACATTGAAATATTGTATCTTGTTATAAATATATTTCTTCTATAACAGAAGTCATAAGATTGGACTCCTATGATTATTTCATGTTTTACATAAAGGCATGGGAAGTGTTTAGCTCGCCATCTTTTGAGAGACCACAGAAATCCCAGAGAAAAACAAACTGCGTAAAAATTGTGCAACTTGATTTTATGAGGTAAAAATACGCAAAGATAGTAATTCACTTTAGGTCCCTGATGGGTTAGCGGTAGGTTTACGAACTAACAGGTTTACTATCTGAGTCTTCTAGTGAATACATGTAATCATTCGTACGATTTTCAGCAACCAATGATAAGGTACACATGGGGCAACTTAATGTCTCTTAGAGTTTTTTACAATATATTCAGCAACGTTCTCTTGCAGAATAGTAAAAGTTTAATCACAGTGTAAATGCATAACCTGCATTTCTTCTTCCTAGTTAAGTTCCTTTTACGAGTTAAAAGAAACAGAAAAAAAAACAGTTTATAGATACTTTCCTTATTGAAATCATTGGGTTTGCAGAATCTACATAATTTTGCTTTTGAAAATAATAGTTTTCAATGGACTACAACCCATTGCTTAACACTAAGCTTGTGGACTTATACGCTAAAAATCGGGAATCTTCTGGTGGGTGTTGTTTATAAATCAAGTTAACGTAGTAATATTTTGTTAAACAAGACCGATGTCTGTAGGT